>NW_026973704.1:235000-285000 GCF_035594125.1 Scylla paramamosain
CAACAACAATAATAATAATAATAATAGAAATGGGAGTAATTACGAAAACCAGTCAAAATCGCATTAACGCTATAAAACAAAAAAAAAAAATGATTTTTTCATTTTGCCTTCAGTATCCCATTTCGCTCTGTATGACAAAAATAAGGAGGAAGAAAAAAAAAAAAAAGACGCAGAAAAGAAGAAAAAAGAAATCTGATCGTTTTAACTTTGAAGACAACAAAAACCTGTTCAGTAAAAAGTAGCAAGCTTTCGATCAAGCTTCACTAGGATCAGAAACTTTCTGAAAAGAACAGACGAGCAATTTGGTTCACGAAAAGGGAAAGATTTACACCGTTATTTGGCTCTTAAGGATCACAGCTATGTGTGTGTGTGTGTGTGTGTGTGTGAGAGAGAGAGAGAGAGAGAGAGAGAGAGAGAGAGAGAGAGAGAGAGAGAGAGAGAGAGAGAGAGAGAGAGCTCATCGCATTACTGTCTGTTGTCTCATCCTCATTCTTTCTTTTATCCTGTTCTCTCCTCTTCTCCCCAGCCACACACACACACTCTCTCTCTCTCTCTCTCTCTCTCTCTCTCTCTCTCTCTCCCAATGATGACATAACGTCGTCTCCCCTACTCCACCGGACGAGGCGGGCGCCTCATGGCAAGCCAACGGCAAGACAGGCGAGGCCACACAGTTACGAGCATACATCCATCTCTTGGCGTAATGGCGGCCGCTCATCTGAGGCACTGTACCTTTGTCTCTTCCGCGAAGCAAGATGGCCGGCGTGTGACCCCGGATGGCGAAGATAAGCCGCGACCACTTCCGTTCATCACGACGCCGACAACACACACACACACACGAACCACACAACACGCGACTGCTGCTGCTCCTTCCCCGGTGATACCGACTTGTGATTGGTTCCCGTGCCGTCCACCCCCTCTTTCAGTGTTCCACAGCTCCGTCATCTTCCTGTCACCATTACGTGCTGATAACTACGCAATATATATTTTTCTAGCAAGAACTGGACGTGTTATATAAGCGTGACCACTTTTTACAATGCCAAGCTTCACAGCGGCAGAGTCTGGCATTAAGGGCTCGCTGGCGTGCGAGGCTTCACGAGGCTCCGAACCAGTCGCCTCGAGCAGCGAGCAACAGGCAGTGTTGTAATGCCATCTGGCGGCGTGCGGTGTCTTCCTGATCCAGACTGTGTGTGTGGGGACAAGGACTGCATGAGGAGAGGCGCTCACGGGCTGGAAAATAACCCAGTGTGCTCCTTATTAAATAATACTGTGACCAGCAACCATGACTGTACTGCGCGCAAGACGGAGGGAGTGGGAGGGGTGAAGCAGGGAGAGGGAAAAGTGGAGAAGGGAGAGGGAGGAGTGGAGGGAGAGGGAGAGGAAGGGGTGGAGGGAGAAGGAGAGGGAGACTGTAACGGAAGGAGTGCGGCGAGGTCCTATTTTTCCGTGGTGAGAGGATAAGACGTGAGTGTGAGTGGAGGAGGGTGGCGGCGCTACTGAGGAGCTGGGAGGAAGAGGAAGAGAAGGGGAGCCATAACACCTTAATGGTTTAGGAAGGGACGACCTGAAATATGTATAAGAAGATCCAAGTGATGAAAGAGAAGCCAATATAATGAGTAGTTGAGAGGAAGGTTACCACGTAGATTATTCAGGAAAGAGTGTTAAGAGGAACAAGAGTGCAGGTGAAGGAAGATCAGGGCAAGAGTTTTTATCAGGATTAAAGGAGACTAACAGGGAGGTGAAAGTGACACACTGAGAAAAAAAATGAATACAGAAGTGATTATCAATGCAAGGAGAGCAAAGTGCGGTATGATGTAGTCACTGGTTGAAAGGCAATAGGAGCGAGTCAAAAGGGACAACAATTACAAAGTGGTGAGCGGAACAGGAATTAGAAGGAAGATAGAGACGGAGAAAACCCGGAGGAGGATAAAACAAAAGAGAGAGAGAGAAAAAAAAAAAAACAGGGAGACAGAGAGGAATTGTAAACCTGCAGAGGAGTGACGAGGCACTGAGGTGAGGATCCCCGAACAGAGGCCAAGGCGGTAGTAAAAAATGACAGCATAAGTGTCTTGAAACAGTTCAAGTCATAACAAGTGGAAATACAGAAGCAGGCAGGGAGTTCCAGAGTTTACCAGAGAAAGGGATGAATGACTGAGAATACTGGTTAACTCTTGCATTAGAGAGGTGGACAGAATAGGGGTGAGAGAAAGAAGAAAGTCTTGTGCAGCGAGGCCGCGGGAGGAGGGGAGGCATGTAGTTAGCAAGATCAGAAGAGAAGGAGTTGATAAGACGAAAAAAATTTAAATTCCACCCTGTCTTAAGAGCGGTTACTGAGGGTTACTGAAAAGATGAGGGAAGAGGATGGGGAGTGAATGGGAGCCTGCAGAGGAGTGACGAGGGTTACTGGGAGGTTAAGGGAAAAAAAGGATGGGGAGTGAATGGGAGCCTGCAGAGGAGTGTCGAGGGTTACTGGGAGGTTAAGGGAAGAGGATGGGGAGTGATCGCCCTCCAGGGAAACTTGTCATCCCTTCATCCTCACGAGCTGCCACTCAGCAGTGTCACCCGTCACTGGTAGAGAGAGAGAGAGAGAGAGAGAGAGAGAGAGAGAGAGAGAGAGAGAGAGAGAGAGAGAGAACCAAGCGGAGGTTCCCGAACTGTAAACACGATATAAAAAGAAGCTAATTCGATGTGAGCTGAACAAGACCGGTGATGGAGGATGGGAAGGACTGGGAGGGAAGGATGAGGTGGTGGAGGTGGTGGTGGTGGTGGTGGTGATCTGCCTGTTTTATGGTGTCGGGCTGTTCATACATAACACTTCATGCAATAATGCTTTCTACTAAAAAGTGTAAGAGCCAAGACCGCAGTGCTCTTCAAACACATTCCATTTCATTATTTTGTTACTTGAGACAGACCAAATGCTGCACATTATGGAATTACTGACAACACTATCGATGCCAAATACCTGACAAAAGAAATGCCAGGTGAGCAACGCGCACGGCGGCACACAGGGCCTGGCCTCGCGTGCTGCTCACACTGCTGCCCACGAGGCGCTTGATGAAATTCCCGCGACCACTGGGCGAGGCGCGCAAAGTGGCCCACGAATTGAATGTCCAAGCAGCGCCAGCTTGCTGTGTGTGTGTGTGTGTGTGTGTGTGTGTGTGTGTGTGTGTGTGTGTGTGTGTGAGTGTGTGGTTAAATAATAATGTTTTGGCGCGCCTCCACACGGAGTTCTCAGATCGTGAGAGAAAGGCGTGCATCATTTATGTCTCAACAATGAAGTACTGTTTGTTTGTTTGTGAGCCGCTTCCCTTGGAAACTCTCATACTGACCATAGGCTTATTTTCACCTCTGACACATCTATCTTTTCCAAAATATACCTGTAATTCAACGCCATTCACTGTCTCTACACCACTTAAACATGTCCTCCTCCACCACAAGAATCAGCTTTTAGCAACCCATCATAAAAGAAAGGAAAGTTAAGTATTCCATCTCACACTCAGCGGCTTTCCGTCTTCACAACACAGCACAAGGCAGGGCCAGGCGTCCCCTGCCGCCCTGCCAGCCTGCGCCTGCAGGTGCGCCTCCTCCACCCTTAATTCATGAATGCTTCGCTACACCACACCACCATACCACACCACCACACCACACAATCATTTGCGCCTCCTTCATT
This sequence comes from Scylla paramamosain, assembly GCF_035594125.1. NCBI lineage: Eukaryota > Metazoa > Arthropoda > Malacostraca > Decapoda > Portunidae > Scylla > Scylla paramamosain. The sequence goes on from NW_026973704.1 coordinate 238,668, forward strand.
CCTCCTTCTTTTTTTCTCCTCTCCTATTCGTCATTTTCTTCTTTTCGTCCTCCTCCTCATCCTCCTCTTCCCACTACTACTACTACTACTACTACTACTACTACTACTACCACCATCACTCCACCGTTACTTCCCTTCATTCTTCCTTCCTTCTTCCTCTCCCTCCTCTATTCCTCACCTTTTTCCTCTTCCCACTACAGCAATCTATGCATTTCATACTTGGGCCGGAAAACCCTGGAAAATGAGGGAAATGTTGACGAAGAGAGACAGACTGGTAGGAGGGAAGGTCTCGGTCTGGGTCCTGATTGTGTTGGTGATAGACGAGACGAGACGCTCTGAACGGGACTGCACCTATATTTACGTAACGTAATTCACTTTGAATATCGCGAGAAGAAAGAAGACGCCCAGACTGGAATGCACTACAAATTCTGACTCGCCGTTTACTTTAGCTAATACCCAAAATATAAAAAGATTACCGAACTCAGTAATAATAACGAAATATCCTCCAAAATTCTGTATTATTTACGAACGGTGCTACAAAAACATTATAATATCTAGAAACAAAACACAGCCAGACTAAATCCTATTATATATTCTGAACACAATTTTTTTTTCCTTTCCAGACAAAAAAAAAAAAAAAAAAACACGAATTGCTCGTCGTATAAAGAAAATAGTTTTTTTTTCCATTTTAGCAACGGATGTATGTTAAATTTGAAAATACGCATCGCTACACTAGATTTTATTGAATATTATTACTTGGTACATGTTTCTTATATTTGTTAAGTCTTAAATCCAATACCAATACAATCCTAGGCGTGCTAATAAAAAAAAAAATGTAAAAATATATAAAATGACGAACCGGTTTATTTTCGACAAACAAAAACACATCTAGACTGGATTTTATTATGTGTCATTACTTGTTATAGTTTCCTAATAATAAATCAAATATCAAAACAATGCTAACTCCATCAGTAGAAAGGAAAGAATAATGATACCGCGCCGAATTTTTTTTTTTTTTTTTTTCCTCCTTTCCTCAGTACCTCTTCCCTTTTCTACCCTGCATACTCTTCCTCTACCCTTCACCTTTCTTCCCTTTCCTAGTACTATATATCCCAAGTTTAAAAAAAACACCTGGAAACTGCTGGAAATCCTGAAATTTACGCTAAATATTGACGGGGAGAGTGTTACCATAGCAGAGACGGGACTGGGCTGGGCTCGGCGGGGTTTGGCAGGGCTGGGCGCCAAGGATACTGTGGTGTGTGTGTGTGTGTGTGTGTGTGTGTGTAACTGTCCTGTTTCTGTGTGTGTGTGTGAGGCAAAAAAACGGAACTATTGGTTGGATGGTTGATTACTCTTAGGTCATAGTTAACGTTACATGGACGTCACGAAAGAACGCTGACACTGGACGGCGATTATCCACTCAGAGATACAGCAAAGGGAAACAGCAAGGAGAGAAATTGCAATGGAACGTTTTTTTCACTGGAGACGACACCTGCATCTTTCCTTCCTCGTAAACACTTGATGATGCTGAGTGTTGGAGAGTATGAGGTCAAGTACCTTAATTAGTGGAATCTGTCTGCGTATCAGCTTCACGTGAGGGATTGGAAGGTTTTTTATTCGCTGTTTGTCTCAATGTTTAACTCTGCGACTTGTTACCTGACTGACACTTTTAGGATTTGACATTTTTATTTATTTATTTATTTATTTTTTTTTTTTTTTACCAGTTTCCGTTGTCCTTGGCCAGAGCAGCAATTACATGAAAAAAAAAAAAAAGTAAGAGTAAAAGGAAATCTTGAGAACGTGGATGATATTAAGCTTTAGCGAACACGAAATCACATCTCACACAACAAAATACAAATTTGGATCTAAAGGTTCATTATTGGCTAAGCACCTCACTCTGTAGCTGCGCGTGTCCGTCCCGGCAAGCACGTGGGCGATATTGAACGTTACAAAGCATGAAATCAAAGGCTCTTAATTGGTGAGTTCCATCTAGGTATTCATTTCACGTCACGGACTCAAGGGTCATGGCTCCAGATCTCTTACGTTGTAGCTGCACGGTTCCTTTCATGTAATGTAGAGTATGAATTCAGATAATCTCTGTTGAAATGCATCTGTGTATTTATTCCACGTTAGGGACTATAAAATTAACTATGAAATGTCAAACGAGATCCATTTAGTTAATATTTAGTTAATAAACACCCCGTCTACGTATTAATCAGAAGAAAACTGTGCTAAACAAGCATATCACTAGTGGCGATGCTAGCGCTATTGATGGTGGTGGTGGTGGTGGTGGTGGTGGTGGCGGTGACGGATCCATGTTATCTCGTGAACCAATCAGTGAAGTCATACAGCGGTGGTGGTGGTGGTGGTGGTGGTGACGGATACATGTTATCTCATGAACCAACCAGTGAAGTCATACAGCGGCCCAGTTAGCGGGCAATAATGCTATTACTCACCCAACCAATTACGACTAAGGCTGGGACAAAGTTGAAGCCGTTCCCTCTACCCCGCGTCCCCACCACAGGCGCCGCCACCTGCTGACGGAGATTCCTGTGTGGGGCGGCAAATACTTGACAGCTTTTGTGCATTTCATTGGATTCATTTAGTGGAGAGAGAGAGAGAGAGAGAGAGAGAGAGAGAGAGAGAGAGAGAGAGAGAGAGAGAGAGAGAGAGAGAGAGAGAGCGTGTGTGTGTTAAGATTAGAACAAAAGAAAGAGCACAAGAAAATAAGGGGAAGCTGCAAGAAGCCATCAGGCCTACACGTGGCGGTCCCTGTATGAAACAAATCCACCTATTTATACCTGTCACTTCCAAGGTACTCAAGATTCAAGGATAGAAAGCACTTAGACTAACACTGACACACAGCACCTTTGATAGTGCAGGTATTAGCCAGGTTACATAACATCACAATAGATAACTAAAGACTCTGAGTTGATAATTACCAAGTCTAACAATAATGCACCGCGGCTTTAATAGTGGAGTTACTAGTTACTATGTTAGGTTAGATCAAGTCAAGACAACCGAAGACTGAGGGTTAAGAAGTGGTAAGCCTAATTCTGATAGTTCCGCAGCTCTAACCTTGAGCGAGACAGGCTTGGTGATGCATTAAGCGGCGCAGCGAGCGATGATCTCCTTTACGAGGGAATAAAACCATAAGGCGGGACGTTTAGTGAAAACCTTCATTCCGTAAACAGTAACTCGGCGGCTGGCTGTCGGATCAGGGCGGAGGAGTCAACCTCTCGCTGTGACTGTTGTGTTCAGGCTTCACAGGGATGTGTTAAGATGTAATGGATATATTTAGCGTATCTCTGTAATGAATATGTTTAGAGCATCCCTGTAGTAGTAGTAGTAGTAGTAGTAGTAGTAGTAGTAGTAGTAGTAGTAGTAGTTAGTAGTAGTAGTAAAAAAAAAAAAGAGGAGGAGGAGCAAGACTCATTTACGTTCCTGTTTCGGATTCAAAACTTATCATTAATTAGCCACTGTAAGAAATGTTTATGCCAGTTACGTATTAATGTTTCAGTACACGTCATGCTATTATCAATATAAAGACATGCCTTAGCAATACTAATTCAAACTCTAAGTTAACACACTGCAACGCTTCACTCTCTTACCACGAGTATTTTCAAAGGCCACAGAGATGACTACCATGTTCCCAAGAGTGTTTCTCGTGTCAGTAATGTATCTCGTTAATCTGTCACTAGTACTATATAAAACACTCTTAAAAACCAATGTAACTTCACGACGACTATTTTCAAAGACCACAGAGATGAGTACCATGTTCCCAAGAGTTTATCGTGTCAGTAATACAGAAATCTTGTTAATCTGTCACTCATACCATAAAACACTCTTAAAAACCCACCTAACTTCATCACTACTATTTTCAAAGGCTATAAAGATGATTTGCTGTATTATGAAGCGTTTCTCCTGTTAATGGTGTGGAAATTGTGTTAATATGTCACTATAAATATAAAAACAGCGTAAAAAAGCTCGTATAAATTCGTCTGTGTAGAGTCCTTTGAAAGTAGTGGAGTTGTGGCGTAGAAGAGTTTGGAAATATAGTCCTTAGAGGGAACATCACTGCCATTTAACAATACTCGGCTTATTAACAGTAAATAATGATATCTATCACTGCGCCTGCCACTGACATCTTCACTTCATTTTCAGACTCATGAATGATTGCAAACAATGAATAAAGAATAAAGTCAAGTGAAGTTTCGATCTCCACAATAATTACTACATTAAGAACATAAGAACATAAGAAATAAGGGAAGCTGCAAGAAGCGACCAGGCTTACACGTGGCAGTCCCTGTATGAAATATACCTACCTATTTCCACCTATCATCCCCATCCATAAACCCGTCTAATCTTCTCTTTAAGCTCCCTAATGTCCCAGCACTAACAACATGATTACTGAGTCCGTTCCACTCATCTACCACTCTATTTGAGAACCAATTTCTTCCTATCTCTTTCTTAAACCGAAATTTTTTCAAGTTTGAACCCGTTATTTCTTTTTCTACCATGGTTGCTGATCCTAAGAATTTTGCTGACGTCCCCCTTGTTATAACCCTTATACCACTTAAAGACTTCTATCAGGTCCCTTCTTAACCTACGTCTCTCTAAAGAGTGTAGATTTAACAGCTTCAATCTCGCCTCGTAAGGAATACTCCTCATCCCCTGTATCCTTTTAGTCATTTTCCTGTGTACTGATTCTAATAGACCTATGTCTTTCCTGTAATGTGGGGACCAGAACTGCACAGCGTAGTCTAGATGAGGTCTGACCAGCGCCAAGTATAACTTTAATATTACTTCCGGCCTTCTACTTTTAACACTCCTAAAAATGAATCCTAGTACCCTATTTGCCTTGTTTCTGGCTTCTATGCATTGTTTCCCTAGACGGAGTTCAGAGCTAACTATAACTCCTAAATCTTTCTCGTACCCTGTACCTACCACAGTTTGGTTGTTTAATGTGTACCTATTGTGTGGGTTTCCTCTACCTACGCTAAGCATTTTGCATTTATTGATATTAAGCTGCATTTGCCATTTGTCCGTCCGTTCATTCATCCTTTCTAAATCTGCCTGCAAGGCGATGGCATCCGATTCTGACATAATTAATCTACCTATCTTTGTGTCATCCGCAAATTTACTAACATCACTGCTAATTCCACTATCAAAGTCATTGATACATATTTTTGTTAGTATAATTTGCTGGTGTATTTATTATATTTCGTATGATAACGTTGGTATTTACAAATTAAGAAAAAAACGTATTTAACTCAAACATTAGAGCAAAGGGAATCATACTCAGAATATGACTGTCACTGGAAGACTTTCTTGCAATAAACAGCAACATAATATCATCAGTACATTTATCACGTTAATCGAGAATAATGCTGGCGAGTGATGAGCCTGTAGCAGTGCTATCAATCCTGGCTTCAACAGTCGTCCTCAGAAGGCCAACAAAAATAAATAAATAAATAAATAAATAAATAAAATAAAATAAAATAAAATAAAGTAAAATAAAATAAAAGTTTCCCGACCCTCCCGGAAGTGAAAAGGTAACAGGAAAAGATTTTAACATTTCCATTGAATGCACTAATGAATCCCAGCGACTTGCATAACAGATTCGGTGCGATGGGTGGCGGAGGCAGCGAGAACAGGCAACAAGATCCCTTCCTTGAGTCGCCTCTTTCACTGTGACACCACCATTGTGACAGAGCAGAATTACACTCAGACTTCCCAGCTTTAAGGTGAGATGAAGAGCGTGGCAATCAATGTACGCCCTCCTGCTGGAGACACACGGCTCTGTGATGTGCCTGGCGAAGATGATACTTGTTGGCAAAGTAATACTAGTTAATTCTAGGTAATTATGAGCTTGTCTTTGTGTTGTCTCCTCTACGGTCTGGCATCTTGCTTTTTTTTTTTTTTTTTTACATTTTTTTGCCCTTGACCAAAGACATTCTTACATTAAAACCCGGAAAATCAAAGTAAAGCCTTGGACGGTAAGAAGATTGTCACAAATACTTCCTCTGTAGTGGATCGAAAGACAGCACAGGCATGATAGGACAAAAAAAAAATAAAAATAAATAAATAAATAAATAAATAAATAAATAAATAAAAATAGATAAATAAATAAATAAAAAAACGAACGGAAAAAAAATAACGTTTACATGAACCCAAAAGAAATAAGCTGAACCGAATGAACTCAGCAGGCAATTAAACGTGAAGACAAACATAGTAATGAACACACCCAAGGCGGTCCAGGGTACGAGCAAGGCGCCTTTCCTGGTGTTCAAGGTCAGAGAGGACAGCGAGGCCTAAGACTTGTCAGCAGCTCAGGAAACACGACGCCTGGAGCGGCTGGTGAAGATGGAAATTTGGAGATTGAAATTCATGCATACAGAGAATGTGTGTCGTGAGGATTTCCCCTCCTCGCAAGATTCATGTGGTCGATGGAATTAGGTGAGATATGACTGCCTGAATGTGACCAGGTCGCACTCCTGATGCGGGAATACGGTGAATATGCTTGATATATTTACACTTCAACTTTCCCTCTGGTCTCCTCGATAATTCTCCTATTTGTGTCCCTCGATGCAATGCTTATCACCAATAAACACCAAAATGATGCGGGTTATTTTACGTTGGATAGCAAAACGTGGCCATAATGTTACAATACGGTGAATATTCTTGGTACATTCAACCTTCCCTCTCGTCTTCTCTATAATTCTTCTACAGTAACACTTCAATGTCATAATTATCACCTATAAACGCCAAACCGATGCGGGTTACTTTACGATAAAAAGCAAAACGCTGCTATGATACTGGAACACTGTGAAAATACTTCAATCTTCATTCTTTCTTTCTCGATAAAACTCTCGCCCTTCGCTGCCACAACTGTTACCTGTAAACAACGAGCGGGTTACTTTACGCTGGGAAGTAAAATAAGTGACCATCGTGAGCATTATGACAAACACTCATCTTCGTTCCTGTAGAAGGTAAGATAAGAGAGCGAGTGAGGAGGTAATTCATAGAAAGAGTGAGACAAAAATGACATACATTGAATTGCCATAAAGAAAGAAAGTAAATAGTGAATGTTGTCTTTACCTGTGCATAGATAAGGTAAGAAAATAAAGAGAAAGGGCTGCATTCACCTGTGCACAGAGAAACTAAGAAGGAAAGAGTGGCAGCTCAGTTCATCTGCGCCCTGAGTAAGTATGAGAAGTAATGAGAAATACATTCACCTCTGTAAATAGAAACAAAGTAATGACGTAATAGAGAAAGCAAGAAAAAGATTGGCCAAGCATTTATTTGTCTCTTTGTGGAGAAAATTACAGAGGAAAAAAATTACAGCCATAAGGAAACCACGAAGAAAAGTAGAGGAAAAAGAATGAGAACCTAATTAACAAACGCATCGGCAAAATGAGACGAAAAACACTTCAAAGGAGCATTTAGAAACAATTATTTTGATTAGGTGGAAGAAGAAGAGACTTGAGAGGTAACAAATGGCGGGTCACAGGGTGCAAACTCCGTCAAATTTCCTTCTTGCCGCCTAAACCATCACAGGGGAAGTGGGAGAAAGTACCATCGCCTCTGAGTGTTGGAGTGAGGCAACCTTCAGGCCAAAGACACTTCTGCCATTTTCCACGTGAGATTTGCTGACGTGTTTTTAAGCCAATCTCTGTGATATTTGTAGTGTGTGTGTGTGTGTGTGTGTGTGTGTGTGTGTGTGTGTGTGTGTGTGTGTGTGTGTGTGTGTGTGATAGGGGGAGAGAGAGAGAGAGAGAGAGAGAGAGAGAGAGAGAGAGAGAGAGAGAGAGAGAGAGAGAGAGAGAGAGAGAGAGAGAGAGAGAGAGAGAGAGAGAGAGAGAGAGAGAGAGATAACCATATAGAGACAGTAAAATAGACATCCAGACATAAAGACAGATAAAACATACATACATACATACATATATACATATACATACATACAAACAGACAGACAGACAGACAGAAAGGAAGAAAGAAAAAAAAGAAAGACGAACAAAAAGACAGCCACAAGCAGCCTGTAAGGAGCAGGTCTGGGCAGCTTTCCAGCATCACTAAGAAAAATAGAGAGGTTGAGAAAACACACACACACACACACACACACACACACACACACACACATACACACACACACACACACACACACACACACACATACATACACACACACACACAACAATGAAACACAAGAGACAAGACACATGCAAGAAAAAAAACAAGGACGAAGGAAATAGAAACAAGAGACACAGGAGAAGGAAAGAATGTACGAACGAGAAAAAAAAAGAGGCAAAGAAGATAAACAATAGAAACACGACACATGAGAAAAAGAAAAAAAAGACAAGGAAAAAAGGAACAAGGGAGAGGAAAGGAAGAAGCAACGGAAGTGAAAAATAGGAACACGAGACAAAAGTGAAGGAAAAGACGAGGAAAGAAGAAACGAAATAAATAAATAAAAAAAAAACGAGGAAATAAACAGGAAAATGTCAACATAATGTGATGATAATTTTCCACGTACAAGAAAGTATCAGTGGTTGCTGTTGTTTATCGTGAGACAAAGACAAAGGTGCGAAATGTTGTCAGCGTTAATTAACTACGATGAGGAATGAAAGGGATTGTGTGACTTACTTTTATGTTCACTCCATTATAGACGACCCTTTGTGTCCCTTCCTTCTGAGCCCCGCCACAAGACACACTCAGCTGGTAATAATGAGACCACAGTGTGTGTGTGTGTGTTGAGTGCGGATCTTAGTCCTGTTAATGAGTTATATAACTGGTCATTGAAAAGTCTTCTTGATGTCAGGGGGAACACATGCAACGACCTGTGTTATACTGAGTCAGGATACCCACCATTAAAAGTTCTGGTTAAGAAAAGGCAAAGGATGTTCTTTGCAAGTAAGTGGGAAGAAAGGCAGACGATGGACGATGATCCATTTTCGTTTGTAGTTAAGACAGTATTTGATACAGGAGGTAATACCAGACTATACCTGACAGGCTTGTTGCATGAGAACCCTGATGACATACAGGTGGGATGGGATGAACTAAAAAACTGTGTGCTAAATTCAGCATCATCAAGAATAATTACTTATAGAACTATAATGAACCCAACCTTGGCAGTTCACCCATTATATCAAACGAACTACGAAGTAAGTGAATTACATAGGTCCGCTTTCACCCGATTCCGTGTGTCAGCACTTTCTCTGGCAGTGGAGGTGGGTAAGTGGAGTAGAAGGAGCCGCGGTTACCTCCCACTGGCAGAGAGGGTGTGTACTTGTGGGGATGTTCAGACAGAGGGGCATGTTATTCACTTCTGTCCCTTAACGCAACATATTGGAGACATTTACCGGATTTCTACTATTCAAAAGCTATGTACGACACAAGCTAATTACGCACTCTTATGTAAGATAGTTTGGGATGTGTTACAAGTCTATCGGAACTAAACTTGAATCATATCGATGAAAGTTGTGTATATTTTTTGAATGGGAATAATATTATTTGTGTACATTTTTCTCTCGGTAGGTAAAATAGGAGTTTAATGCAGATGATGCATCTGTTCGTTTATTATTAGTATTATCATTATTATTATTATTGTTTTTTTTTTAAGTATTTTGATGTATTTTATTGTTGGAGGTATAGACTTGGTTTTGTTTTGTTAACTGAGACTTTCGAATTTTGTGTTTAACTAGGCTTGAATTATATCCATCAGCTTTGTGTATACTATTAAATGAGAATAATAGACTTTCAGATAATGGACATATGTTCATTTATTATTATTAATTTTTGAAAAGTATGCTAATGTATTTCGTTATTAGAGGTATAAATTAGATTTTATTTATTATATTGTACTATTAACCGTGTCGCTGATTAATCTTAATAATTTCGTATGTCGTTATCCGTTTTCTTTTGCATCTTAAGTTTATCGATATTTTGTTAATTGTGACACTTTAAAGTTTTTATGCCTTAATATTTCTAGTTTTGTCTCATACAATCACATTGCTACAGTCTTGTGTGGTGGACCAATAGCACCTTGCTTGTATCTCTTGTAGAAGGTCACTCATCGTTCCTTAGGTTCATTGTGTTGTATGGGTTGTTGTGGTCAATAACATAATAATAATAATAATAATAATAATAATAATAATAATAATAATAATAATGTGTGTGTGTGTGTGTGTGTGTGTGTGTGTGTGTGTGTGTGTGTGTGTGTGTGTGTGTGTGTGTGTGTGTGTGTGTGTGTGTGTGTGTGTGTGTGTGTGTGTGTGTGTGTGTGTGTGTGTGTGTGTGTGATACTGGTTCGTATTCTGAAACACTTCCTTCTCTCACGCAGAATATTTTCAAAGGGCACAGAGATAAACAGTTGTGTTCTAACTGGTGGCTTCTTCAGTGAATGGCCAGAATTCTTGTTAAATTATCACTGCAATCATAGAAACATCCTTGATAAGCACCTTGCCTGTCAGTACAGCTTGATACAGCTTGATAAAAAAAAAAAAAAGTCGAGAAGAAACGAGGTCCATTACCGTACCACGAATCAGGCACTGTTAGGTATACTACTACTACTACTACTACTACTACTACTACTACTACTACTACTACTACTACAGTTATCAATATTAGAGACAAGTGTCATGAAGCAAGTTTTTTTTTATTATTTTCGTTCTTAGTTTCTTAAGGGGAACAATAAATGTAACTCGCCTCAAAACACACACACACACACACACACGCACGCACGCACGCACGCACGCACGCACGCACGCACACACACACACACACACACACACACACACACACACACACACACACACACACACACACACACACACACACACACACACACACTCTCTCTCTCTCTCTCTCTCTCCATCCCCAACTTGTCTGAGTGTCTGATCCCAATCATTCCTGTGACAACTATCACGCTCCACGGCGGGGATGAGATGTGGCAATCACGATCATGCGAGAAACGCGAGGCCCACCTTGGCCAGACATGAGTGTTCGGTTGTGTCATCCAAACACTCAGGTAGACCGATTCCTTAGAGGTGACCAGACGCCGCGGGGTCATCTGTAATCTACATAAAAAAATCCATTGTCTGCAAACTCTCTATAGGTACTGATTAGGAAGAAGAAACCAACAAGAATTTAACTATTCCCTAACTGCGTCATCCTTCTTCTTACGCCACATTAAATACAAATATTAAGTTCTCTTTGTTTAATTTTAATGCTGCTTGCTAAGAATATTAAACTTTTAAAATATCAACAGATTTTCTCAAAGCATCTACCCACACGCATATCCTGAGCACAGAACACGGAATGCTCCTCAGACGTTGTTAACCTCAATGCAGCTTGATTGAGACTGCTACTTATAAGATATCAATAGATCTTCTCAATGCATCTGTCCCCACGCCAGCCCTGGGAGCTGACAATGGAATACTCCTCAGACTGGAGCACGTCCTTGGTGGTGAATGCTGAAGGCGACCCTTGAGCCAGATGATCAAGGCTTTTGCTGCCAGAGCTTAACATGCCCTTCCTTTGAACCATCTGACCGAGTCAGCGGCTTAACGCCGTCTGTTTTCACAGTGTATATAATACGTAACAACAGCGGAGCTCGAAATAGAAGGGTGGGCTAAAGCAAAAAAATTGGTGGTGACCTAAAATTAGCCCTGTATTCTGATCCCGAAAATAGCAGCTTAGGGTTTTCCCGCAATTCTAATTCCTCTAATATACTGTAAAGTACAAAAAATAATAAATAAAAAATATATAAATTCTCAAGTTTTGCAAGGAGGTTGTAAGAACACCAGGGGACTTTGGCCTCAAGGAAAATGAAACACAAAAAGGGAGTGCGACATGCCGGCTTCTGAACACTATACCACTGCAAATCTCCGCATTCCTTTCCGACAGGCAACTTGATCTAGACAGCTACAGACCAGACGGCAACACTCAGAAAACACTCCAACACCAAATGCGGCTTGTCACCACCACACACTTCCGATGCCTCACAAAATCATCTCCCTCAGCGACTTAATTGATGCGCCTCGTCCACACATGTCTGGGACACGCCCCACCCAGCTCGTGTGAAATGACTAAAGAGTAATAGTTGGGAATGAACGGCAGCACCCACTCACTTCCTGCACACTATTTCACAAGCGCGATAAGACTGACCACTGATTCCTCACCACCAGATGTTTGAGACGCAGTCATGCATTCCTGATTTTTTTTTTTTTTCTCTCTCTCTTTTAAGGATTATTTTCAGAGGCTACTGAGAATATTAGCTTTTTTTTTCTGTTCTGTTGATGGTGTACAGCTCTTGTTCACCAATGACAATGATCTGGAAGACATCTCTTGTAACTCTATCGGTTTCCACTAAAGTCAATTAAAAGCAGGTGAAACAAGACGCCGAGACGAGGGCGCAACCACACAAAACCCGCCAAGGAAGACACGGCATTCCAGGTTTTTCTTGGCCCATTCCACCAAGGCAGTAATTACAAACATTAACTGAACCCACCAAACTCATGAACATTTATCATTTGGGTGAAGGAAATTACAGAGACCCCACGGAAGAAGAAGGCTGGTTTCCATCCCCGCGGCTGCGTCTCTCACGCCAGCGAAGCATCACGATTACTGAACATGCTCAATAAAAAAAAAAAAATAATAAAATAAAAAAATAAATAAAATAAAAAATAACTGCACATTGCATCTTGGGTAATTCCTGCACTTTCCTTCCTTGGCTTCTGAGCAAGTTGCCTAGATAAGTCATTAATATTTTTGTTTGGAATAATTTCGCTATCTTCTGGCGTTCATTTACCAAAACCTTTAATTGTGGGTGCGTAATAAAGGTACTGCATTATACTTTATTTATATATATCCACCTAAAGATACTTTTATCTATATATCCACCTAAGCTTCCTTCACATATTGCTCACTTCACGCTAAGGTTGCAGCTCAAATAATCTCGTTTCGGTAATACGCGTCAAGTATGAAGAGGGGAGCTTAACGCGCGTATGTTGTATTTCATTAGTAGGTTAATAGCGGGACTCAAAACCATCTTGCACTCCCCTCGTATTGAGGTCAAGCAGCGTACTTACATCACCATCATCATCATCAGTAGTAGTAGTAGTAATAATAGCAGTAGTAGTAGTAGTAGTAGTAGTAGTAGTAGTAGTAGTAGTAGTAGTAGTAGTAGTAGTAGTAGTAGTAGTAGTAGTAGTAGTGAGTTTTTGCATGTAATATTTAGTAGTTTAAAAATAATATAACAGACCATTGATGAAAGGATATTTGTTTCTATTAAGTTTAATTATCAACATGTAATATTAAATGATTTATAAAATTAAGACTTAGCAGTGAGTTAAAGCCTAATTAATATTGTGGCAGCAGTTGCGGTTATACTCTAAGGTTGAATGAGAATATATTGGTTTATTGTTAAATGAACATATAATTTTTAAGATAACCTGAAAAATAAAAAAGTGCACAAAGGTTGTTTCTTGCCTCTTTATCAAAACATGTCTAGTTCACGATATTTGGAGTCTAGCTTACTCGCTGACAAAAATGTTAAATAGCTGCGGTATCTTGACTGTGCAAAGGAATAGTAGTAGTAGTAGTAGTAGTAGTAGTAGACAATAGAAGAAAGAAAACTTTCGAGAACTTTTTTCTTTTTCCTTTCTTTCTCTTTCTCTCTCTCTCTCTCTCTTTTTTTTTTTTTTATTGTTGTGTTAAATGAAGCAAGGATCCTATGATGCCAGTGATCGGCGCCACCAAGACCAAGGGGCGACTAACTAAGCCTCCACAAATGAAGAGGCTGATGATCTAAGCCTCACAGAAGAGTTACAGTACACAGCCTACCCAAAGCTCTACGCAAACAACAAAAATAAGTAACAAATCAATAAACATAATAATAATAATAATAATAATAATAATAATAATAATAAATAATAAATAAAAACAACAACAACAACAATAATAATAATAATAATAATAATAATAATAATAATAATAATAATAATAATAATAGTAATAATAATAACGTTTTTCTTATGAATTAGAAAAAAAAAAAAAAAAAAACCTGACTGCTGGCTGAAAAAAAGTGATATGACAAACAATTGACTGATAGAGGAAATTACATCAAAGGTTATGCAGACAAGATTCTTATGGTCTGTAATCTAGAAAGGACTACAAGATCAAGTTCAGTTTAGATTGAAATATAAATAGATAAAAAAAAAAGACAAAGACATAGCGAGAAATACCTCACAGAGTGGCACATGGCAGCAACAGACTCAGTAATCGAGTCACTAGTATCGGATTAGTAAGGAGCTTTTAAAGAAAACTGGACGGATTTATGGAACACCATGATAGGCAGGCACAGGTATTTGTTTTATACAGGATTTACCACATGAACACCCAATAGTATTTTTTGCACCTCCCTTACGTTCCTATGCTCTTGAAAAATAACTCTTACGAGAAACTAAACCTTTTAAAAGCACATCTTGCGAAAAAAAAGGTAGCAGTGAAAAGGCAAGGCTAGTTACAATATAATTCCAGAGCTTTGCGAGTCTGTCTCAACACAAACACATTATCGATCAGCTCACTCTGCCATGAACACAGATCATGCGCCTCACTTCCCCTGATCGCTTTGAAAACTCTCCTTCACTCTTTTCCTTTCCTGCACCACACAACGTTTCTACACCACTTGCTTTTGTGCTAATGTACAAATTCACTGAGTCCATTATCAGTATTGTATCGTAAGTGTGTGTGTGTGTGTGTGTGTGTATGTGTGTGTGTGTGTATGTGTGTGTGTGTGTGTGTGTGTGTCGTACATGTTAAATTGTTTTTCTCCTTTTTTTTGCTGATTGAAAAAAAAAAAGTGAATTACCCATTATTCGATATTAAACTAAAGAAAAAATTACACTGAGAGTCTTAATAAATAATTGACTTAAATCCTTTGTTTATAACTCTCTCTCTCTCTCTCTCTCTCTCTCTCTCTCTCTCTCTCTCTCTCTCTCTCTCTCTCTCTCTCTCTCTCTCTCTCTCTGTCTCTCTCTCTCTCTGTCTCTCTCTCTCTGTCTCTCTCTCTCTGTCTCTCTCTCTCTCTTTCTCTCTCTCTCTGTCTCTCTCTCTCTCTCTCTCTCTGTCTCTTGTCTCTCTCTCTCTCTCTGTCTCTCTCTCTCTCTCTCTCTCTCTCTCTCTCTCTCTCTCTCTCTCTCTCTCTCTCTCTCTCTCTCGTCGTGTATATATTTTTGCTGTTTTTATTCTTCAGTATCTTCTATTCATGGTAACCCTTTTACTTCCAGCACGTGGTAACGCTCAGCACAAAAGCATCATTCATCCATTCCCTCTCCCTTCCCACTCACTCACTTCACTCAAACAACAACCACCAAAAGTCACGGACACGCTGAGCTTCGACCAATTATTCCGACCTCTCGCTTCCTGGAAAGTAAATCTACAGTGTGAATTTTTTGGTAACAAGTTTTCCTCTTTGCTCTTAATTCTCAATGAGTGTTTTGCTCCTCGCCTGCCCATGACCTTGTAATGAATGCAGGTGAGGCAGGTATGTTTACCGCTAATTGATATCTGCGTGGAAATTAAATCCACCTGAGAATCAGGTGACTTCAATTTTCAGAGCCATTAATCAAGATAGCGGGTTAAAGCTTGATGGAGAGAGAGAGAGAGAGAGAGAGAGAGAGAGAGAGAGAGAGAGAGAGAGAGAGAGAGAGAGAGAGAGAGAGAGAGAGAGAGAGAGAGAGAGAGAGAGAGAGAAATCATCCTTTTATGAAACGGAAGAGACACAAGCCCTTGTTTTTTCTTACTTGATATAGAAATAACGTTCCTGAGAGAGAGAGAGAGAGAGAGAGAGAGAGAGAGAGAGAGAGAGAGAGAGAGAGAGAGAGAGAGAGAGAGAGAGAGAGAGAGTCTGCTAAGTTCCTGGGAAGTTGAATATTGTTGTTACTCTTATAAGTATCATAATAATTATTGAAATGACAAATACAAGAATAATAATCATCATCATAACGTGCATCATTCTTTTCCATGCCTGCAATTCATGAGGCACACACACACACACACACACCCTCTCCCTTCCATTCCTCCACCCGCCGTTCCTCCTCCTGGTGGGAAGCTTTCATCCTGCTAAGTAAATCCCCTATAAAGGACAAATATTAGCTTGAGAAGTCTTTGCTTATAATTGGCATCGTCAAGCATCATGATAAAGAAAAAAAATAATTTGGTTCAACACATCGGCAGTTCAATGACCGATATGGTTCTTGCTTTAGCTAAAATAAAAGAAAAAAATAATACTCATAATTCTTTTGTGCCCCTTTACAATAAACTGATCTCTTGCAGCATAACAGGATACAGTACAACACAACGCTGCACAACACAAACAAACACAACACATATCACAATACAAGCCCCTTACAACACAACACAAAACAACATACTGCCTTCTTACAACACAATACAACACTGTACAGTACACTTCCCTCACACAACACAACTCAACACAACACACTGCCCAAACACAACACAACAACACAAAACAACAGGAACCACACGATCTCATGTATACGTCATGGAAGCTAGGCAGCAGGAGGAGGAGGAGGAGGAGGAGGAAGAGGGGGGACTTGTACGTAGAAGAGATCAGGAAAACGATGAGAAAAGAGGTGATTGGGCACAAGGAGGAGGAGGAGGAGGGTTGCGTAGGATGATGGGAAACCCCAGAGGTGAATGAGAAAGAGGAGGAGGAGGAGGAGGAGGAGGAGGAGGAGGAGGAGGAGGAGGAGGAGGAGGAGGAGGAGGAGGAGGAGGAGAAGGAGGAGGAGGAGAACACAACAAGTAAAAAAAACAGGACTAAAAAGTTAACACTTTTCTAAAATCTCTCTCTCTCTCTCTCTCTCTCTCTCTCTCTCTCTCTCTCTCTCTCTCTGGAAATAAGCCAGAGCATGAAGTGTGTGTGTGTGTGTGTGTGTGTGTGTGTGTGTGTGTGTGTGTGTGTGTGTGTGTGTGTGTGTGTGTGTGTGTGTGTGTGTGTGTGTGTGTGTAAATAATGATAATAATAATAAACGGTTTATTATTTAGGCAGTTGACGACTGAAAATGTACATAGGGGATGGGGAAAAACTTAACATTAATCCTAAAGGTAAGTCTAATCTAGGAGGGAAATACTATTGATTGATGGCTCGCACCATGGTGGGAATCGCACTGAGTCTGTACCGGTCCGTGCACGGCGCCTTTAGGGGCGTTATTTTGTTGTGGTGTCTGGTGGCACGGACCGGGCGAGGCGCGTCAGGCGGCAGCATGTTTCTGAGACGTGGATGATGTAGTAGTTCCCTTCCAAACTTCTCCAGAGCCTCTCGGTGCCTGGTGGATATTCTGGACAGACTCAGGGTGGTCAGGGCTTCTTCGTAGGTGGTGTATGCAGGGCCAAGGATGACCCTGCACGCCCTTTTCTGCACACTCTCTAGCTGTAGCTGTTGAGTGTGTGTGAGGGAGGAGGACCACGTTGGGGAGGCGTACATGAGTTTGGGGAGGATGAAGGTAAGGTGCGTGTGTGGTGAGAGAAGCTGTTTACATGTGTCAACTTTATGATTATGCATTAAAGTTCTCTCTCTCTCTCTCTCTCTCTCTCTCTCTCTCTCTCTCTCTCTCTCTCTCTCTCTCTCTCTCTCTCTCTCACCAGTTTCTTCTTCTCTTCCCTTCCATCTCTCCCCTCCTCCTTCCTTCCTTCCTTCCTTCCTTTCTTCCTTCCTTCCTTCTTTCCCTAGTTGTCTCATTCCTTTCCTTCATTCCATTCCTTGCTTCCCCTTTTCTTCCCTCCTCCAACTTCTCTCCCTTTCTTCCTTCCTCCTTCCCTCCTCCCCAACACCACTTCCCTTATTCCTTCCTACCTTCCTTCACTCCATTCCTCTCTCTCTCTCTCTCTTTCTTTCCTTATTGAATTATGTAGATGAAGGAGGGAGTAAGAGAGGGAGGGAGGGAGGAAGGGAGGGAGAAAAGAAGGGAGGAATATATGGTTAGGGTAAAGAAAAGAGGAAGGAAAAGAAAGAAAGAAAGAAAGAAAGAAAGAAAGACAGACAGAAATGAACAAAGAGAAAGACAAGTAGGAAAGAAAGAGACAGAAAAGAAAAGAAAAGAATGGTATGGAAGGAAGAGAGAGAGAGAGAGAGAGAGAGAGAGAGAGAGAGAGAGAGAGAGAGAGAGAGAGAGAGAGAGAGAGAGAGACCAAACCTATACACCCACCCACCCATCCACATACGAGTACACACACACACACACACACACACACACACACACACACACACACACACTCACACACACACACACACACACACACACACACACACACACACACAAGTAATTAATTAGGCCGCAGGTAAAAATGAAGAAGCGAGCAATAGGAAGAGACAAATAAGTAATACATAGAGTCTACCTGTGGAAGTTAATACAAAGAGATAGTGATGAGAGTGTGGAGGAGATGAAAATGATAAGCATGCAGTTAAAGATTAGAGGTTATATTGTGCATGGGAAATATATTAGCAAGTAAACAGAAAGTAAGTTATAAGTAGAAGATTTGTAATGCAGAGAGAGAGAGAGAGAGAGAGAGAGAGAGAGAGAGAGAGAGAGAGAGAGAGAGGTAGTACTGAATGGAGAATTGATAGACTGCTAGTAGAAATGACTATTCTTTCCCTACCTTCTTCTTTCTCTTCTTATTTTCTCTTTCTGTGACTTTTTTCTATCTCTCCTCTTCTTTCTCTCTTTCCCTCTATATCCTCTTCTTTTTCTTTTTCTGTGACCTATTTTTTTGTATTTTTCCTCTTTTTTCCCTCTCTTCTATTCCTTTTCCGTGATTTTTTTTCAGCCTCTGCTCTTCTTTCTCTTTTTCTCTCTTTCCTCATTTTTTTTTGTGTAGGTCTCCTCTTCTTTCCGTCTTTCTCTCGGCTTCTTATTCCATGATTCTGGACTTTTCTCTCCCTCTCCTCCTCAATGTCTAATTTCATTTTCCTCATCATCATATTTTCTGGAGTAGTATCTTGCGCGCCTCCTTCTGCTCCTTACCCTCAGAATAAGTAAAGTTCTGACGAAGTACCACCTGCTGCCGTCAAAAAAAGTATTTATGTTGTCTAAACTTTGCTTGGTTTCATTTTCTCTCCCCCTGAGCTATTAACCCACTGAATGGCTCCAATTTGACCTCTTGACTGTTGATGACACACGTTTCACTTCACTTGATTTACCTTAGATAAATAATACACAGAACCGAAATAGAACAGCAGGCCCCGGGAGGTTCCAAGCACCTCATTGTTTACGTCTTTTGAAATTATTCTCTCAGATTGCTACACATTTTCATTCGTTCGTGGCAGTGACAAGTAGATCAAAGGGTCTAGTGTAAGCTCAGTGTGTGATTTCAAAGCGCGAAGTGACATCAGCAGGAGTGATCGAGTCTCAAGTGTTTTAGTGGCCCAGTCAGAATCGTAAAGGGCAGTGTGTGTTTCTGAACATGTGGTGCTGAGATCAATTTTAGTGGGTACTGAAAAATGCTGCGTATATTGTAAGGCGGTACAATGTAAACGCTCCTTGCAAGGCACACCAAACTATCGGGAGTGTACTTTTATATTTGATGAAGTTAGCCTCATTTTCAACTGTTAATACAACTGTAGTTAATACAACCAGATATTAGAATTAACAGGAGCGGGAGTGTCCAGACTAGACGCAAGGGATGCTGGGGTCGCAAAAAAAGGTTAAGAAATGTTAGTCTATGGAGAGATGAAGTAGTAAGTGTCACATTGTCATTGGCAGTAAAGTGTTAACAAAGCTACAAGAAAAGAAAATCTGAACTTCGTTACACTACAAATGAGAATAAAGAATACTTGTAGCCATCCTGTCCTCGCCTGATGTATGACACAAGCACAGGGAAGGAGGGACAGAAACACCTAAACAGAGAAGAGGAATAAAAATGTTAAAAGAAGAAGAAAGAAAAGAAAAAAAGAAGGAAAAAATGAGGATAAAAGAAGAAAAAAAACAGTTGTTGGTACATAGATAACAAAAGAAAGTTTATACAAAAGAGGATTATTAATTATGTTACTGGAGAAAGAAAAATAAAGGAAAAAGAAGCTTAAAAAGGAAAATAAACAAAGTAGATGCATAAATAAAGAAAGGAAGTTATTACACAAAAGAGAATTACAAATTGTGTTGTTAGACAAGAAGAAAATAAACAAAAATAAATAAAAATGTAGAAAAATGAGTTAGCATGAGAGAGAGAGAAAAAAAAAAAGGTTGATGCATAGACATAAGAAAGGGAAGTTATTACATAAAGGAGGATGATTGACTTTTGTTCCTGTCTACACTACAGAGTCAGGAATGATTGTTTTGTCCCCACCGAGAAGTTAATGTACACAGGAAGGACTGGTAAATATTAAAGGCAAACAGATAAACATGATGACTAGATAATAATGATGCAAAACAAAGAGATTACTTTTCAACAACAATCTGAGGAATTAATGTCCACAGGCAGAGCAGGTAAATGTCAAACGTAAACAGATAAACACCAAAACAAAATAATAACACAAAAATAAGATGATTAATATTTCAGCAAAATTACAAAATGAGAACAAGTCATGATCACTTTCTCGTCTAAACAATTAGTACACACAGGTACGGCACGATACAGCAAAGGTAAATATTTACACACAACAACTAATTAATAATAATAATGGTAATAATAATAATAATAATAATAATAATAATAATAATAATAATAACAATAATAATAATAATAATAATAATAATAATAATAATAATAATAATAATAATAATAATAATAACAATAATAATAATGATAATAATAATAATAACAACTACAACAACAAAAACAACAACCAACAACAACAACAACAACAACAACAACAACAACAAGGTGATTACTTTTCTAGCAACACTACCAAGAGCGAGAGAGACAAGAAGAATCAGTCTCACCTGTGCAATTAACATGCAAAGGTAAATAAGAGATAAACACTAAGGGTAGATACAACACCTGAACTAAATAATATTACAAGAACAAGGTAATTAATAATTTCCATCGCCACAAAAGGAGAACCAAGACTAATAACTTTCTCACCTAAGGAGTGAACACACACAGGTAAGGCAGGTGAGATGAAAGGTAAACACACAAATAACTTAGTAACAATCATACAGAAGGAACATTACTTACTGAAATACAAAATTGAGACAGTAAAGAGTAATATCCTTGTTCTCACCTGTGCTATTAATAAACACAGGTAGAAGAGAAGAGGACAGGTTCAATGAAAGGTAAATACATAAAGAAAAGAAAAAATGTTATAGGAAAGAGGATTATTGTCTTTTGGAAATGCACAACAAGGAGAGCAAGGAATAATAATCACTTTCTCACCTCAAATATTAATAGCCACAGGTAAGACAGATGGAATTAAAGGTAATTATATAAACAAAAAAGCAGGAAATATTACAAGAATAGAGGATTATTATTTCCTAACAATTCAATAAAAAGTAATGGATAATAACTCTCCTCTCACCTTAGCTATTAATAAACACAGATGAAGGACAACATGACAGGTGGAACTAAAGGTATGGTTACTTAAAAAATAAAAAAAAAAGAGGACAAAAATGTTACGCGAAAGAAGATTGCTGTCTTTTTAATCTACATGGAAAAAGAGAACAAGGAATAATCACCTTGTCACTTGAAATATTAATAGCCACAGGTAAGACAGGCAGGATTAAAGGTAAATACAAAAAAAAAAAAAATACCAAAAATATTATACGAAAAGAGTATTATTATTTTAACTACTCATAAAAAATAAGGAAAAAATAACTTTCTTCTCACTAACAACACTCACAGGTAGGACAGGTAAAGTAACTCCCAAAACTATCTAATAAAAGGTTTACATTCTGACACAATGGACGATACTATTTGGCACGTTTGGTGATTACGGTGACAACAGTTATTGTTATCATCAATATCATTACTGGTGAAAGCTTTGCATGACAGCGAGGGATGGTCCTGCTTGTCTCCGAAGCTTCCGACGAGAGAGCAGACAAAGCCAATTAGATATTACCATTACGTAATGAAGGTGAGGCCTATGAATAATTATGGAGATATCTTATTAAGTAAAGTGGACAGAAATGAAGGCTGATGCTATGACTCCTTTTATTTATTTATTTATTTTTATTTTTTTTTCGCGGGAATGGAAAAAAAAAATAAAAAAAGTTGCTTCATTTATTGTATTGCCGCACTCCTACGTGAGTTGATTGAATTAATATTGCTTTTGAAAAATAATAAGTAATCATAATAGAATACTGTGAGACCCTCGGATATACGACAGGAAAACAAAGAGGGACAAGATTACTGCCATTCATCTCCTTCTCTTGTGCGTATCGTTCCTTCTGCACTCAGGTAAATACTCTCTCTCTCTCTCTCTCTCTCTCTCTCTCTCTCTCTCTCTCTCTCTCTCTCTCTCTCTCTCTCTCTCTCTCTCTCTTACACAATCCCTGTGGCCACGTCCGTAATCACACCTTCCCTTTCGTGCAAAATACTTCCCCCGCCTCGCCAGGCTTGAATGAAGGCGCGCGCACACACACACACACACACACACACACACACACACACACACACACACACACACACACACACATTTAATACACTGCAGCCTATCACGTCACTGCTTCTCCCTTATTTCCCTCCCTACCTCGACTGTCCCATCCACATCCTTATCATCGTCTATCACTGCTACTACTACGACTACCTCTACTACTACTACTACTACTACTACTACTACTACTACTACTAAAAGTGCTGCTGCTACTACTACTACTATTACTGCTTTACCTATATAGAAGATATGTTTGCAGAAAAAATGGATGAGAAATAGCACAGAGTAAAAATTGCATGCTGTTGCCTTGACACTAGCGAGCCTTCCCTCTCCCCTCTCCTCAGGGACACACACACACACACACACACACACACACACACACACCACCCTTCCACCATGCTCATCGCTACACCCTCAGCACCTCAGCCGTCACACCTACACGTTCATCCTATTACTACTACTACTACTACTACTACTACTACTACTACTAGCACTACTACTGCACACTTTCCTCAGACCTCAGCCAGCCCTTCCCCTCTGTGAGCCAGACACAAGTGGTGCAGTGTGCGTGATGGGGCCTCGCAACTTTACAACAATTCCTCTCGTGGTGACCTTGAGCGAGAAGGGTTTCGAGGGTGTAGGTAATGATGAGAGAGAGAGAGAGAGAGAGAGAGAGAGAGAGAGAGAGAGAGAGAGAGAGAGAGAGAGAGAGAGAGAGAGAGAGAGAGAGAGAGAGAGAGAGAGAGAGAGAGAGAGAGAGAGAGAGAGAGAGAGAATAAACAAAACAGACAAGGAAGATTTAACAGGATTACAGCCAGTGACCGGGATACACACGCATCATCAGAACAAGAAGGTGTTGCTCTAATAAGTGCAGGAAGGGTCCTAGGAAAGTCTGAGGGGAAGGGAGAAAGAAAGGTTACATTATCACGAAGAAAAAAGATGTTTCTCTTATTTTGTTGTGGTTCCAGGAGGGAGTGAGAACAAAGAAAGACACAAAGTCTGAGAAAACTACGCCTGATGAGAGAGTAAGGCGCCGTGAAGGTCGGAGACGCCAAATAATCGCAAGGCAAGGCTGCCACAAACACGTCAGTGACACGTCAGCCTGTCGCCCACCACGCCCTCACTGAGGCTAACGAGCCACTCAGGAGCTGCTGCAGGAGACGGACAGGCACCGGTGTGTTATATACCTGGGATTGGGGCGACTGTAATGACGTGAGGCGAGGCGAGAACAGGGCGCTAATACCCGTCTTCCCGCCCGCCTCCCTTCCTTCCTGTGTGCATGACTGACTGACTCACTGAGCGCAAGGGCATGCCAACACTTGCACGGCTACACGAACCAAGTCACTAAGTCAGGAGGTCACCAACTTGATAATGAGTCACGGTGGTGAAGGGGAAGCACCCCCGCCTCTTCCGTCCCCCCTCCTCCCTGCCCCCTTATCCCTGCCCCCTCCTTCCTCCTGGACACAGTGACTCACACATAACACACGGCCAGAGTTGTGAGGTATGATTCAAAGCCTTGCCATGCCGCTGTGCTGTTAGAGTTAGGCTGAGTTATGGTGGCACAGCCGGCGCGCCATGCTGGAAAAAAATATGACCCGAGGGCGACCAGAGGTGGAAAAACGTGGGAGAGAGGGAGGGAGGGAGGAATGAAAGGACGCACATTCATAATGGTGTCTTTTTTCAGACCCTCACCTCGATCTTACTCGTTCCTGCATTGCGCCTGACCAAGGTTCTATTTAAAATCTGTGGTCCTTAAAATCACCTACATGTGTGCCTGTGTGTGTGTGTGTGTGTGTGTGTGTGTGTGTGTGTGTGTGTGTGTGTGTGTGTGTGTGTGTGTGTGTGTGTGTGTGTGTGTTGTATTTAGAGACGATGCCTTCACTTCCCTTCCTTCTCTATAGAGGATGCAAGACTGTACCTGTGTTTGTGTTCGCGAAGTTCACGTATGTGAACATATATGTGGCACAGTATAGCATACTATACACTCCATCACTCATTATTGTGTCATGTGCTGCAAACAACAAAACAAGTAGTCTATTATTACCTCTATCATGTGCAAAATGGCGGCTCAAATAGGAACAAGTCAGGGTGTAAACATTTGCGCTACTTGTGTCATTCTTTATTCAGGTCTGTATAAAAGCTTCGGCTTGATGGACCTGGCCTTACGTATTGAACTGTGTATGAAATGCAGAAATGCATTAATGTTACAAAAGGCAAACAAAATATATCAATCAGTCAATATTACTCAACCTCTCTCTCTCTCTCTCTCTCTCTCTCTCTCTCTCTCTCTCTCTCTCTCTCTCTCTCTCTCTCTCTCTCTCAGGCGGTCTGTTCACCACCATCCTACTTTTCGCCACTCAGCCAAAACTGAACCAAGGTATATTTTTAATTTCATGAGAACTAGGATGGGAGGAAAAAGCAGTCGACTGTCAGTGGAGGCACGGCTGAGCCTCCTGGGCGAGTGTGGCGTGGACGCCGTGAGGCTGTCCCGCCCCCGCTCAGGGGGCTGCTGTGGGAGGGGGAGGCGCTCTCTGGCCTCCTTTACCTTCCGGCAAGGGGCCGAGGGGGGGGCGAAGCCCCTCGTGTCGGATCAGGCGGCCAGCCTGAATATGGACAAGCTGGCCGCCTTGGACCAGGAGACACCCATCAGGGTGCAGTGCCTGGCAGGAGGCGCAACAGTCTTCTGTCAGGACCTGCCCCTGAGGGACCTCCTGGCCGGACTGAAGTACACTACGGCGGGGCGTCACGCCGTTTTGTACTTCAGCCTGGCCGGAGGTCTGGGTGTCCACGGGGGGCAGGGGCAGGGCTGCCCCGTGCTCTTTTGCAACAGCAAGAGAGTGGGCAGCCGCCCCAAGCCCCCCCAGGAGGACCAGGCTGTCCGCGTCCCAGAGGCGGGGCAGGAGGCCGGCCCCGCCCCAGAGGCTGGCCAGGTGGTGGTGGCCAGCCCGGGGCACGAGGCCGGCCACGCCCCTGAGGCTGGCCAGGTGGTGGCGGCCAGCCCAGGGCACGAAGCCTGCCCCGCCCCAGAGGCTGGCCAGGTGGTGGCGGCCAGCCTGGGACACGAGGTCGGCCCCTCCCCTGAGGCTGGCCAGGTGGTGGCGGCCAGCCCAGGGAAGGAGGCCGGACCCGCCCCTGAGGCTGGCCAGGTGGTGGCGGCCAGCCCGGGGAAGGATGGCCTGGGCCTGTGGGTCTCGGCCCCCAGCCCGGAGGAGGGGCAAAAGGAGGCCAGGAGCGCCACGACCCCCGCGGAGGACGAGGGAGCGGGGCTCGTCCTCCGAGGAGTGGGGAAGGGAGTGGTGGCCCCTTCCCCACCACCACAGCGCCAACTCCCCCAGCCAGGGAAGGCTCGCCAGGGGAGGGGCAGGGCTGGAAGCAGGTTGTCCTACGGCCTGTGGGACAACCTGCTCGCCATTGCACAGACCCTGTCCCTCACCCTGGTGGTGTACTCCGCCCTGCTGGACTACTTCCCTGACTGAGGGGGGCAGCCGGCCCCACAGGGCAGTCGGCTGCCCGGGGAGGGGGGAGGGGGGAGGGGGGAGGGGATAGGTTAGGTGGGAGGGGGGAGGGGGGGAGGGAAGACAGCCTGGTGGGGGGAGGGAGTGCTGTCTTGGGAGGGGGGAGGGGGGAAAGGGGTAGGTTAGGATAGGTTAAGTTAGGTTAGGTTAGGTTAGGTTAGGGTAGGTTAGGTTAGGGTAGGTTAGGTTAGGTTAGGTTAGGTTAGGGTAGGTTAGGTTAGGTTAGGTTAGGGTAGGTTAGGTTAGGTTAGGTTAGGTTAGGGTAGGTTAGGTTAGGTTAGGTTAGGTTAGATTAAGCTATCAGGACAAGTAAATAACAACACCGCCGTGTGCGGCGGCCATCATGTGAGCAATGCACGTATTTTCGTGACCACCTGCTGCCTTGGCAGAGACAGAGCGAGAGAAAGGGAATCACGTTTTTTGCATGGCCAGTTTTCCTTTAATTCTTCTTCGCATAATTTATTATTCGCATATTTATTACCAAATTACTCGAGAATGAGCCTTATTGGAAGCTAAGGGAAAATAAACTGTATGATCATGTATGGGAACATTAATATAGTTACTTGAAAATGTACCTTATGGAAAGTATAGGAAAATTAACCGTATGATCGAAGTACGGGAAAATAAATATAGCTACCCAAAAAACAACCTTATTGAAAGTTATGAGAGAGAGAGAGAGAGAGAGAGAGAGAGAGAGAGAGAGAGAGAGAGAGAGAGAGAGAGAGAGAGAGACCTGCGCTTGGTGGCCACCGATGACGACCAACATCACCCAGCACCAGTAACGTCACTGGAGCACCGCCGGGACGTGTCGGCACAAAACTCAGGTGCAGAGGGTCCCTCACCTTGACCCCCTGAGGCTGCTGCCACACACAGTGCAGAGGTGCACCAGAGCTGCAGCCAGTAGCGACGAGCTAGTGAAGGTGCCTCGATCTCGCTCTAGCCAACACCAGCGCAACTACACAGCCAGGACTTCCCGGCTGTGGAACATGTTCACGGCGGCCACGCCCCAAGTGCAGGACATGTCCACGCACCAGGTGAAGCTGGCAGCCCACAGCTGGCGTAGCACGCACCTGTCGCCACTGGCGCTTTAAATTTTTACTGTATTATTGTATTAGTATTATTATCTTTATGTTAAGTATGTATAGTATGTATACTATCATAGGCTTTTTAAACAATTCCATACTCAACGTGCAATTTTAAGCCTTTCTGTAAGTATTTGTTTATATAAAAACAAATACTTACAGAAAGGTTTTTCTCCTTACAGTAGAAAAACCAAGCACAGGATAATCGCCGACTCCGATGCACGCCGAACAAAGGTGAATAAAGATGGCAGGCAGCATTCGCGCGTGTCGTGCGGCGTGGAGCAAGTCGGTAAGCGGGTCAAACCAGAGCAAGGAAAATAAATAAAAAGTACAAAATAAAGGCATTTGCATAAGTCGAAGGCAGCCGTGCGGAGGTGAAACACAGTGACCACGCTCGTCAAGGTGCTGTGGGAAGGTGGTGGTGCCTCCACCGGGCTCCTCAGAATGCTCATTTCGCCATTTTTCAATCCCTGAATTCAGCATCTCAAAATTCCAGCGACTACAGCAAACTTCACCAAAGTGTCAAAGTGGCATGCAGGCCAAGCAGGTAAGCAGTGATGAGGGCTGCCCACCTTGCAGCGTCACCTCGTGGCTGAAATACACAACACCAGACACTGAAAGTACTTAGTGCTACTTACATTGGACTTCACCTCTTGATGGTGATGGTGGTGGTGGTGGTGGAAGTGGTGGTGGTGGTGGTGGTGGTGGTGGTGGTGGTGGTGGCGATCGTTACCTGTGACGGTGAAAAAAAAAAAAGTCAATTAGATGATAAAAAAGAAAATTAACAAAACAGAATTGCACACTTTGTATCATAGTCATATTTTCTCCTTCAGAACACAACAAGTCGAGGACATGCATCGTTTGTGTACGTCTGATTGTTCTTTCTTACTTTGACTTTCCTTTGTCTCACACTAACACTTTCCTAACAGACCTTTTTTTTTTCATTTACATCAACAAATAAACAATACGTACAGTAATATGAAGTGCAACAGACATTTCCCGAAGACTTACAAAAAATACACCCAACACTCTATGGTTTACGAAACACATACGAAACACTGTACACATACTTACTGAAACACCACAAACTTCCTTCGTAGGTTTGACAAATGCAGCAAACACTACACACAGGTAACTAACTGTGACAAACATTCTAGGTACACTTAATGGAATGTGGGAAAACAATATCAAAATATCATAGATGGTTATACACTGTTCTATAAAGACAAGGAAAACAGGAGAGGAGGAGGCGTCGCGTTATACGTTAGGGACACATTACAGTGTTGTATTAACAGTAGAATTAAAACTGATAGCAAAACAGAGTCGATATGGGTAGATATTAAGGAAGGATCACAGCCAGTAGTACTGGGATTAGTGTACAGGCCACCGAACAGTACAAAGGAAATTAACATCTCACAGTCAGGTATGTGTGCTAGGAGATTTTAATTTTGGGAATATAGACTGAGGCCTGATGGTGGGTAACAAGGAAGCAGAGGAATTTCTTAAGGTATTTCAGGATGAATTTTTAAAACAGGTAGTCGTAGAACACACAAGGGAGAACAGTATTCCAGATTTAATTCTTACTAACAGGGAGGAAGCAGTCACACAGGTAGAGGTTGGAGGACAGCTAGGTAACAGTGACCATTAAGAAATTAGGTACAATTTAAAATGGGAGGAAACTTTTAGAAGCAAAAACACTAGTAAAATACCTGACTTTAGGAGAGCAGATTTTAAGGAATTAAAAAGGTACCTCCAAGGAATTGACTGGCAACGGATGCAGAGTGAGGTCAGGTCCGGGACGGAGTTGAGAGAGATAAGGCAGGATGAGAGAGGTGAGGTGAGGCGTGAGAGTGTAGGACAAGAGGAGGGAAGATGTGTCCGGAAGGGGCGGAGGAGAGAGGGAGGGGGATAGGTATGAATATGTTGGAGGGTCAGGTCATGCTGAAATGGGAGAGGTGAGGTCGAGGTGAGTAGATGAGGGAATGGAGAGGGTGGAAGGGGTCGAGATGAGGGAATTAGGTGCAGAAAATGTAGATGAGTTGTATAATATTTCGTAGATAAACTGCATACAGGTCAGTTAGCAAACATCCCGTATAGAACAATAAGATCACAGAAAATGACCCTAAATGGATGACTGCTAGGTTAAAACATTATATAGGGTGGAAGAGAAGTATATATAAGAGATTAAGGGCAGGTGAAGAAGTTTTAAGGACACAATATAATGAATTAGTTAGAACAGTCAGGAGGTTAACGAGGAAAGCTAAGGGCAATTATGAATTGAAGGTAGCCAGCCAGGCGAAGACGGACCCCAAGGAATTTTATCAGGTATACAGGACGAAGAATAAGGATACTATAGGTCCATTAAAGGCAGCAGATGGGGAGCTGGTTAGTTCTGGGGAGGAGATTAGCAAAATTGTGAATAGATATTTTTTAACTGTCTTCACCCAGGAAAACATGCAGTATATGCCAAATAGTGAACAGGTGTTTAGAGCAGATGAGAATGAGAAGCTGACAGATATTTCCATAACTAGGGAGATAGTGGAACAGGAGATAGATAGACTAAAAAAGTTCAAGACACCAGGACCTGATGAAATATATCCCAGAGTACTTAAGGAATGCAAAGAGGTTATTAGTGAGCCGTTAGTTTCTGTCTTTAGGAAATCACCTGAGTCAGATGAGGTACCAGTAATGTGGAGGCAGGCTAATGTAGTACCTATCTTTAAAAAAGGAGATAAAACTTTAGACCTGTCAGCTTAACTTCAGTTGTGGGTAAATTATTGGAGTCAATAATAGCGAGGAACATTAGGGAACATTTAGACAAATAGAATCTTTGCATAACTTGATAAATCAGTCACAGCATGGCTTCACAAAGGGAAAGTCTTGCCTGACAAACTTGTTAAGTTTTTACAGAAGAGTGTACGAAGCAGTAGATAATGGTGATAGTTATGACATCTTATATCTGGACTTTAGTAAAGCATTTGACAGGGTACCCCATCAAAGGCTCCTGAGAAAGGTTAGGGTACATGGGATAGATGGGAAGGTGTTAGGCTGGATAGGGTCATGGCTTGGTAACAGGCGACAGAGAGTTGTAATAAACGGCTCGAAATCCGAATGGGGTCATGTAATTAGTGGGGTGCCACAGGGATCAGTATTAGGGCCATTGTTATTTCTAATATATATCAATGACTTAGATAGTGGAATTAGTAGTGATGTTAGTAAATTTGCGGATAACACAAAGATAGGTAGATTAATTAGGTCAGAATCGGATGCATCGCACTGCAGGCAGATTTAGATAGGATGAATGAATGGACGGATAGATGGCAAATGCAATTAAATATCAATAAATGCAAAGAACTTAGCGTAGGTAGAGGAAACCCACACAATAGGTACACATTAAACAACCAAACTCTGGTAGGTACGGGGTACGAGAAAGATTTAGGAGTTATAGTTAGCTCTGAACTCCGTCTAGGAAAACAATGCATAGAAGCCAGAAACAAGGCAAATAGGGTACTAGGATTCATTTTTAGGAGTGTTAAAAGTAGAAGGCCGGAAGTAATATTAAAGTTATACTTGGCGCTGGTCAGACCACATCTAGACTACGCTGTGCAGTTCTGGTCCCCACATTACAGGAAAGATATAGGTCTATTAGAATCAGTACAGAGGAGAATGACTTAAAGGATACAGGGGATGAGGAGTATTCCTTACGAAGCGAGGTTGAAGCGGTTAAATTTACATTCTCTAGAGAGACGTAGGTTAAGAGGGGACCTGATAGAAGTGTTTAAGTGGTATAAGGGTTATAACAAGGGAGATGTAAGCAAAATTCTTAGGATCAGCATCCAGGGAACAAGAAATAACGGGTTCAAGCTTAAAAAATTTAGGTTTAGGAAGGAGACCCGTCTTTGTGTGCTGAGCGCATAACAGAGGTGATAGTGTCTGGCATGGAGGCGTACATTCCTCACTCTTTTTCTCGTCCTAAACCTTCTAAACCTTGGTTTAACACAGCTTGTTCTCGTGCTATACATGATAGAGAGGTGGCCCACAAAAGGTACTTAAGCCTTCCTTCACCAGAATCTCATGCACTTTATATTTCTGCCCGGAACCATGCCAAGTCTGTTCTCCAACTAGCCAAAAACTCCTTCATTAACAGAAAATGTCAAAACCTTTCAAGATCTAACTCCCCTCGTGATTTCTGGCATCTAGCCAAAAATATCTCCAATAACTTTGCTTCTTCTTCTTTCCCTCCTCTACTTCAACCAGATGGCACCACTGCTATCACATCTATTTCTAAAGCTGAACTCTTTGCTCAAACCTTTGCTAAAAACTCTACCTTGGAC
Source organism: Scylla paramamosain (assembly GCF_035594125.1). Lineage (NCBI taxonomy): Eukaryota > Metazoa > Arthropoda > Malacostraca > Decapoda > Portunidae > Scylla > Scylla paramamosain. The sequence goes on from NW_026973704.1 coordinate 270,211, forward strand.
GATTCTGGGCTTGTTCCTCCCTCTCCTCCACCCTCTGACTACTTCATGCCTCGTATTAAAATTCTTCGTAATGATGTTTTCCATGCCCTCGCTGGCCTAAACCCTCAGAAGGCTTATGGACCTGATGGGGTCCATCCTATTGTTCTCCGAAACTGTGCCTCCGTGCTTGCACCTTGCCTAGTCAAACTCTTTCAGCTCTGTCTGTCAACATCTACCTTTCCTTCTTGCTGGAAGTTTGCCTACATTCAACCTGTTCCTAAAAAGGGTGACCGCTCTAATCCCTCAAACTACCGTCCTATTGCTTTAATTTCCTGCTTATCTAAAGTTTTTGAATCTATCCTCAACAGGAAGATTCTTAAACATCTATCACTTCACAACCTTCTATCTGATCGCCAGTATGGGTTCCGTCAAGGACGCTCTACTGGTGATCTTCTGGCTTTCCTTACTGAGTCTTGGTCATCCTCTTTTAGAGACTTTGGTGAAACTTTTGCTGTTGCCTTGGACATATCAAAAGCCTTTGATAGAGTCTGGCACAAAGCTTTGATTTCCAAACTACCCTCCTACGGTTTCTATCCTTCTCTCTGTAACTTCATCTCAAGTTTCCTTTCTGACCGTTCTATTGCTGCTGTGGTAGACGGTCACTGTTCTTCTCCTAAATCTATTAACTGTGGTGTTCCTCAGGGTTCTGTCCTGTCACCCACTCTCTTCTTATTATTCATTAATGATCTTCTAAACCAAACTTCTTGTCCTATCCACTCCTATGCTGATGATACCACCCTGCACTTTTCCGCGTCTTTTCATAGACGTCCAACCCTTCAGGAGGTAAACATATCACGCAGGGAAGCCACAGAACGCCTGACTTCTGATCTTTCTAAAATTTCTGATTGGGGCAGAGCAAACTTGGTATTGTTCAATGCCTCAAAAACTCAATTCCTCCATCTATCAACTCGACACAATCTTCCAGACAACTATCCCCTCTTCTTCAATGACACTCAACTGTCCCCCTCTTCTACACTGAACATCCTCGGTCTGTCCTTTACTTATAATCTGAACTGGAAACTTCACATCTCATCTCTAGCTAAAACGGCTTCTATGAAGTTAGGTGTTCTGAGACGTCTCCGCCAGTTTTTCTCACCCCCCCAGCTGCTAACTCTGTACAAGGGCCTTATCCGTCCATGTATGGAGTATGCTTCACATGTCTGGGGGGGTTCCACTCATACTGCTGTTCTAGACAGGGTGGAATCAAAAGCTTTTCGTCTCATCAACTCCTCTCCTCTAACTGACTGTCTTCAGCCTCTCTCTCACCGCCGCAATGTTGCATCTCTTGCTGTCTTCTACCGCTATTTTCATGCTAACTGCTCTTCTGATCTTGCTAACTGCATGCCTCCCCTCCTTCCGCGGCCTCGCTGCACAAGACTTTCTTCTTTCTCTCACTCCTATTCTGTCCACCTCTCTAACGCAAGAGTTAACCAGTATTCTCAATCATTCATCCCTTTCTCTGGTAAACTCTGGAACTCCTTGCCTGCTTCTGTATTTCCACCTTCCTATGACTTGAATTCCTTCAAGAGGGAGGTTTCAAGACACTTATCCACCAATTTTTGACCACTGCTTTGACCCTTTTAGGGACTGGCATTTCAGTGGGCATTTTTTTTATTAGATTTTTGTTGCCCTTGGCCAGTATCCTTCCTACATAAAAAAAAAAAAAAAAAAAAAAAAAAAAAGATAGGAAAAAATTGGTTCTCAAATAGAGTGGTAGATGAGTGGAACGGACTCAGTAATCATGTTGTTAGTGCTAGGACATTAGAGAGATTTAAGAGAAAATTAGACAGGTTTATGGATGGGGATAACAGATGGAAATAGGTAGGTATATTTCATACAGGGACTGCCACGTGTAAGCATGGTCGCTTCTTGCAGCTTCCCTTATTTCTTATGTTCTTATGTTCTTAATTTTCTTCTTTTCTGTTGCTATATATATATATATATATATATATATATATATATATATATATATATATATATATATATATATATATATATATATATATATATATATATATATATATAGGTATTTTGCTGATTTTCCTTGGAATGACTACTGCTTCCGTGTCAGAGACCCGTCTTTGTGTGCTGAGCGCATAACAGAGGTGATAGTGTCTGGCATGGAGGCGTACATTCCTCACTCTTTTTCTCGTCCTAAACCTTCTAAACCTTGGTTTAACACAGCTTGTTCTCGTGCTATACATGATAGAGAGGTGGCCCACAAAAGGTACTTAAGCCTTCCATCACCAGAATCTCATGCTCTTTATATTTCTGCCCGGAACCATGCCAAGTCTGTTCTCCAACTAGCCAAAAACTCCTTCATTAACAGAAAATGTCAAAACCTTTCAAGATCTAACTCCCCTTGTGATTTCTGGCATCTAGCCAAAAATATCTCCAATAACTTTGCTTCTTCTTCTTTCCCTCCTCTATTTCAACCAGATGGCACCACTGCTATCACATCTATTTCTAAAGCTGAACTCTTTGCTCAAACCTTTGCTAAAAACTCTACCTTGGACGATTCTGGGCTTGTTCCTCCCTCTCCTCCACCCTCTGACTACTTCATGCCATCTATTAAAATTCTTCGTAATGATGTTTTCCACGCCCTCGCTGGCCTAAACCCTCGGAAGGCTTATGGACCTGATGGGGTCCCTCCTATTGTTCTCCGAAACTGTGCCTCCGTGCTTGCACCTTGCCTAGTCAAACTCTTTCAGCTCTGTCTGTCAACATCTACCTTTCCTTCTTGCTGGAAGTTTGCCTACATTCAACCTGTTCCTAAAAAGGGTGACCGTTCTAATCCCTCAAACTACCGTCCTATTGCTTTAATTTCCTGCCTATCTAAAGTTTTTGAATCAATCCTCAACAGGAAGATTCTTAAACATCTATCACTTCACAACCTTCTATCTGATCGCCAGTATGGGTTCCGTCAAGGCCGCTCTACTGGTGATCTTCTGGCTTTCCTTACTGAGTCTTGGTCATCCTCTTTTAGAGATTTTGGTGAAACTTTTGCTGTTGCCTTGGACATATCAAAAGCTTTTGATAGAGTCTGGCACAAAGCTTTGATTTCCAAACTACCCTCCTACGGTTTCTATCCTTCTCTCTGTAACTTCATCTCAAGTTTCCTTTCTGACCGTTCTATTGCTGCTGTGGTAGACGGTCACTGTTCTTCTCCTAAATCTATTAACAGTGGTGTTCCTCAGGGTTCTGTCCTGTCACCCACTCTCTTCTTATTATTCATTAATGATCTTCTAAACCAAACTTCTTGTCCTATCCACTCCTACGCTGATGATACCACCCTGCACTTTTCCACGTCTTTTCATAGACGTCCAACCCTTCAGGAGGTAAACATATCACGCAGGGAAGCCACAGAACGCCTGACTTCTGATCTTTCTAAAATTTCTGATTGGGGCAGAGCAAACTTGGTATTGTTCAATGCCTCAAAAACTCAATTCCTCCATCTATCAACTCGACACAACCTTCCAGACAACTATCCCCTCTTCTTCAGTGACACTCAACTGTCCCCCTCTTCTACACTGAACATCCTCGGTCTGTCCTTTACTTATAATCTGAACTGGAAACTTCACATCTCATCTCTAGCTAAAACAGCTTCTATGAAGTTAGGTGTTCTGAGGCGTCTCCGCCAGTTTTTCTCACCCCCCCAGCTGCTAACTCTGTACAAGGGCCTTATCCGTCCATGTATGGAGTATGCTTCACATGTTTGGGGGGGTTCCACTCATACTGCTCTTCTAGACAGGGTGGAATCAAAAGCTTTTCGTCTCATCAACTCCTCTCCTCTAACTGACTGTCTTCAGCCTCTCTCTCACCGCCGCAATGTTGCATATCTAGCTGTCTTTTACCGCTATTTTCATGCTAACTGCGCTTCTGATCTTGCTAACTGCATGCCTCCCCTCCTTCCGCGGCCTCGCTGCACAAGACATTCTTCTTTCTCTCACCCCTATTCTGTCCACCTCTCTAACGCAAGAGTTAACCAGTATTCTCAATCATTCATCCCTTTCTCTGGTAAACTCTGGAACTCCCTGCCTGCTTCTGTATTTCCACCTTCCTATGACTTGAATTCCTTCAAGAGGGAGGTTTCAAGACACTTATCCACCAATTTTTGACCACTGCTTTGACCCTTTTACGGGACTGGCATTTCAGTGGGCATTTTTTTTTATTAGATTTTTGTTGCCCTTGGCCAGTGTCCTTCCTACATAAAAAAAAAAAATATATATATATATATATATATATATATATATATATATATATATATATATATATATATATATATATATATATATATATATATATATATATATATATATATATATATATATATATATATATATATATATATATAAAGGCGAATGAAAGGATGATTGAGGCGGTGAAAAAGTTTCTGGAGAGAATGTGGCGTGCCAGATGTACGAACAATTAGGATAGAGGATGCTGTTCGTTTCTCTTTTCTTTCCCCCTTCTACAGGAGTTGCCGATCCAAAGGCCTGGCTCAGGAGTGATCCTGAGCCACCTGTACCATCAAGATCAAGATACACCTTCACGGGAGGAAAAATAAATTAGAAAACGAGCGAAAAAATAGAAAGACTATATTGGATAAATGACATTGCTCTGTATTTGATGTTTCTTTTCCAAGAATTCTCTCGTTTAAGAAAAATGACATTTTCACCAATATATATATATATATATATATATAGAGAGAGAGAGAGAGAGAGAGAGAGAGAGAGAGAGAGAGAGAGAGAGAGAGAGAGAGAGAGAGAGAGAGAGAGAGAGAGAGAGAGAGAGAGAGAGTCAAATATAGTCTTCCTATCTTTTCGCTCGTTTTCTAATTTATTTTCTCGCTCGTTTTCTAATTTATTTTTTTTCTCCTGTGAAGGTGTATCTTGATCTTGATGGTACAGGTGGCTCAGGATCACTCCTGAGCCAGGCCTTTGGATCGGCAACTCCTGTAGAAGGGGCAAAAAAAAAGAGAAACGAACAGCATCCTCTATCCTAATTGTTCATACACCTGGCACGCCACATTCTCTCCAGAAACTCTTTCACCGCCTCAATCATCCTTTCATTCGCCTCTCTACACAGTCCCAGCAACAACACCATCCATTCCTTTCCTGTCTTCTCCACTCTTTCATTCCTATCATGCCCTAACTCAGTCAGTATCACTTGCATCATCTCATTCCTGTCTCTGGCATACTTCACACACTCCAGCACCACATGTTCCACCGTCTCATCCTCTCCCATGTCACACATCTGGCACACTTTGCTGCGGGACTCAGACCACCTGTAACTCCTTGCATTCACATCCATACACTGTGCCCTCGCTCGGAAGAGAAGATCACCGCCCAGGCTTCCATCATACCACCTTTCATACCTCGGGGCCTCTTTCTCCTTGTACCATTCCAGGGTCTTCTTTCTTTCCATTTCATTCTTCCATTCATTCAGTCCCACACATTTCACTTCTTTGTCTATCTCATTCTTCCATTTTCTCACATCCCATTCGGCTCCCACTCTGCCTCCTCTTGTTACCACCCATTCACGCTCATTTTGGTTCCTCCCAACCATTCTTATCGCCCACACAACTTGCAATCCATTCCTGTCTGTCATTCTCATGCATCTCTTCCTCCATTTGCTTCCACTTTCATTCCACAGGTACACCTTCCTTGCTATTCTTGCATCATCCATTCTCTCAAGCCTAATCTTGTACCTAAGTGTGGCTTTTGTGAGTCTTTCCCTAAAGGTGCTCCATCCCATGTCACCTCTCAAGGCTTCAACTGCTGTGCACCTCGGTGCACTCAGTGCCATCCTTGCTACTCTATTCTGGCCCACTTCTAACTTATCAATTTCACTTTCATTCCATGCAATCACCTCCATACCATACATTATACTTGGCACAGCCACACTCTTCCACACTTCTCTCAACACATCATACTTACTTGCTCTCATCCTTGCCGCGCTTCCCAATCGACCTACCCTCTGGTTTACCATACTTATCTTTTCATTCTTTGCCTTTGCACACCCACTAGGACTCATCCACATCCCTAAGTACTTGTATTGTTGCACCTGTCTCAACTCATTCTCTCCAAGTCTCCATACCACATTACTTTCATCCTCTGACTTATTCACAATCATTAGCTTGCTTTTCTCACTGCCAAAACTTACTGCAAAGTCTTTTCCATAGCCATCCACAACATCCAACAGACTTTGAAGCTCATCTGCCGATTCACTCATAACAACTACGTCATCTGCATAAAGGAGCACACATACTTTATCGTTCCCCACACTTACCCCTACATTCATTCTTCTCATCCTGGCTGCTAGCTTCTCTGTATACTGGCTAAAAAGGATTGGTGGCAATATACAACCTTGCCTAACTCCTCTCTCACTCTTCACCCAGTCTGTTTCTATGTCTTCTAGTCTGTATCTAGTCTGTAAATAAATAAAAAAAAAAATCTGGTACTAAAACTTAAATCTGTGAAACAAACATCAAGTAAAGAAGGAAAAAAAAAAAGAATCATCTCTACATAGAAACCTTCATTATCGTTTTCCTTGCGCACTTTAACAAAACAAAATTGAACAAACCCTACAGCCCTTCATAAAACACGACTTCATCTCCCAGAAATACATGGAACTGGACGCACACAAGAGCCACAGGAAATCCAGATTTCAACGAACCAGTAGGGAATAGAACCTCGCATAGGGGGAGTACTGTGTTTTTATAGTAAATAGAATAAACTTACTCAGTGCGGAACTCATCCAGACAATATGGCGGCAGTACTTTCCTTCTCGCACTGAATAAGTAAACACCCACCCGAGCCTTACAATCGCCTATGCCCTTTCAGAGTCTTATCTATTTTCCAGCTTGGTGTATAACTCTATTTCGGCAGAGGAATTTGTGGGATGTAAAGTAATATTAATGGGTTCAGGGACTGGCGTGGTGCCGGGTATTGCTGAATAGTTTAAGGTGCGGAGAGAGAGAGAGAGAGAGAGAGAGAGAGAGAGAGAGAGAGAGAGAGAGAGAGAGAGAGAGAGAGAGAGAGAGAGAGAGAGAGAGAGAGAGAGAGAGAGAATTTATGTGATGACGAAGAGAAACGTTCATATGAGAAATTATTGCCACACTAAACGTCGATTCTTTCCAAAACACTCACCGACGTGATTTTTTAACAAGGTCATTGTGTTTCATCGCGCGACGCTGTTCGGGAGCTTGTTCCATTCCTTCATGATGTGAGTTTTCAAAAAGGCTTTCCGGAACTTAACCTAACCAGTGGACGTGTTGCCTTCATTCCGATTACTTTTTTTTTTTTTCAGAACCGAAAGAAGATTTGTACCGTTTTCGATGGCAACAAAAAGTTTTTTTCTTTTTTTTTATGTAGGAGGGACACTGGCCAAGGGCAACAAAAATCCAATTAAAAAAAATAATGCGCATTGAAATGGCAGTCCCATAAAAGGGTCAAGGCAGTAGTCAAAAATTGATGAATAAGTGTCTTGAAACCTCCCTCTTGAAGGAATTCAAGTTATAGGAAGGTGGAAATACAGAAGCTGGCAGGGAGTTCCAGAGTTTACCAGAGAAAGGGATGAATGATTGAGAATACTGGTTAACTCTTGCGTTAGAGAGGTGGACAGAATAGGGGTGAGAGAAAGAAAAAGTCTTGTGCAGCGAGGCCGCGGGAGGAGGGGAGGCATGCAGTAGGCAAGATCAGAAGAGCAGTCAGCATGAAAATAGCGGTAGAGGACAGCTAGAGATGCAACATTGCGGCGGTGAGAGAGAGGCTGAAGACAGTCAGTTAGAGGAGAGGAGTTGATGAGACGAAAAGCTTTTGATTCCACCCTGTCTAGAAGAGCAGTATGAGTGGAACCCCCAGACATGTGAAGCATACTCCATACATGGACGGATAAGGCCCTTGTACAGAGTTAGCAGCTGAGGGGGTTGAGAAAAACTGGCGGAGACGTCTGTTAATAGATTTAGGAGAAGAACAGTGACCGTCTACCACAGCAGCAATTGAACGGTCAGAAAGGAAACTTGAGATGAAGTTACAGAGAGAAGGAAAGAAGCCGTAGGAGGGTAGTTTGGAGATCAAAGTTTTGTGCCAGACTCTATAAAAAGCTTTTGATATGTCCAAGGCAACAGCAAAAGTTTTACCAAAATCTCTAAAAGAGGATGACCAAGACTCAGTAAGGAAAGCCAGAAGATCACCAGTAAAGCGGCCTTGATGGGACCCATACTGGCGATTAGATAGAAGGTTGTGAAGTGATAGATGTTTAAGAATCTTCCTGTTGAGGATAGATTAAAAAACTTTAGATAGGCAGGAAATTAAAGCAATAGGACGGTAGTTTGAGGGATTAGAACGGTCACCCTTTTTAGGAACAGGTTGAATGTAGGCAAACTTCCAGCAAGAAGGAAAGGTAGATGTTGACAGACAGAGCTGAAAGAGTTTGACTAGGCAAGGTGCAAGCACAGAGGCACAGTTTCGGAGAACAATAGGAGGGACCCTATCAGGTCCATAAGCCTTCCGAGGGTCTAGGCCAACGAGGGCATGGAAAACATTATTGCGAAGAATTTTAATAGGTGGCATGAAGTAGTCTGAGGGTGGAGGAGAGGGAGGGACAAGCCCAGAATCGTCCAAGGTAGAGTTTTTAGGAAAGGTTTGAACGAAGAGTTCAGCTTTAGAAATAGATGTGATAGCAGTGGTGCCATCTGGTTGAAATAAAGGAGGGAAAGAAGAAGAAGAAGCAAAGTTATTGGAAATATTTTTGGCAAGATGCCAGAAGTGTTTATTCATGTTGGGTCGGCAGGTGAACTTTGACAGGGAGAAAAAGCCAATTTTGTGTGTCTAGTCTCCTCTCATATGACATTACGTAGGCGATATCAACTGCGCTGAAGAGATATTGGGTTCGCTAAAGCTGATCTGCGTGGCCCACTGGAGGTCTGATGAGACTTAGTGCAGGGAAATTACATGTTTGTTTTGGAAGGTGAAGCTGAAATCTGAATGTTGTTATTTCGATTCCCTGGAAGGTGAATGCATCAACAATACTGAAACTTTTTTTAGGATTCCCTTCCAAACAGAATTCCGATTTCTTCATAAATGTCATAACTGAATTAATGAATTTCTCAGGCACTAACATTTCACAATTTCAAAGTGGGCATATTAACTTCTCTGATATTTCAAATTTTTTTCCTCACAAATGCCAAACCGACTATGCTTCCATACTCACAATCTCACATAAAGCGAGGCTGAGGGGTAATGCTCTGCTTAGCTGCATTGATTATTCCCGTGTGTTCGTAACAGTTGCCTAAAGAATTGTCCCGTCCTCTGTTGTCTGGCTGGTGTCCCCGCTGACTTCAAAATTTGACGACTCGTTCCGGTGTTCGCTCTTCATGAATGGCATTTGTTTCCTGCTTCTGTCAGTGTGCGAGTGATGAGTATCAAGCGGCATCACCAAACACTGCAATAGCAATACATTTTGTCTCTGAATACGTCAATAGCCAATCACGTTTTTCCTTCAAACGCTCCAATAGCAATACCGACACAACTCAGTGACGTATTAGCAGAACACGAATAACAAATATGATTCTCTCCATCTGGACTGAGGCGGTGAGTCCTGCGTGCGTAAACAAAGGGCAGGCGAAGGGATGGGGTGGAGGGCGATATGAACGACCAAGAGGGAAAGGGAAAGACGTGGCCATTACGACGAAAATTTTCAAGACACTTATCCTCCAGTTCTGGATAACCATTCTGGCTTTCTCTCTGGGGACTGGCATTGTCGGTGGATCTTTTCCCTTTCTTCCTTTTTTGATACTCTAAGCCAGTGCTCCTCTTACATAAAATAAAAAAAATATAAAATATCGCTAATAAAGGAGAGGAGAAGGACGAGGACGAGGACGAAAACCGAGGACTAAAACGACAACAACGACGACGACAGCAAGACGGCGAACGGAAATCAGCAGTGAACCCACGCCGCCCACAGCCTGGCCATCAAACCACGCCACAACAATACTGGCCAAAAAGGCTCATTACACTCCCAGGAACGTAAACACGGACACTAGAAGGAAGGGAGAGAGAGAGAGAGAGAGAGAGAGAGAGAGAGAGAGAGAGAGAGAGAGAGAGAGAGAGAGAGAGAGAGAGAGAATATATGTATTGAAGAGTATATTAAAGCTTTACAAAAGTTCACAAACGCCTGGAGAGGAATTCAGTGGAGACTCTCTCTCTCTCTCTCTCTCTCTCTCTCTCTTATTTCATTTCATTTATCATTTTATAAACGTCACGTAAGCGTCTGCACAATCATGTGTGTGTGTGTGTGTGTGTGTGTGTGTGTGTGTTTATGAAGCATACACGATGCACTTAAATAACACAACAACAAAAATAAAGGAAAAACAATAAACGAGCAAACTTAAACTTGACCCCATTAAGACAAATTGAATAAATAAACAGAAAACGGATACCTAAAACTAAGTATTAATAGAAAAAAAAGACAAAAAAAAAAATAAAAGACAAAAAAAGTGCCATCTCTCCGAAAGGAAGAGGAACAAGGAGCAGCAAGAGTCTGTACGGTACAACAAGTTCCAGTGGTATCGCCGGTGAGCAAGACTAACGAGCGAACTGCGACCATTTGAGAGAGAAAAGCGCCTGAAGGAGCCCAGCGAAATTTTCCCCCTTGCTTCGTAGGAGCGGCAACGCTGGGCGGGTAGAAGGCGGTTGTGGTGATCCGCGTTATTGAGACGTAGAGGAAGCAGGAAAAGAAGGACAGTCCGTCACGAGGGGCGAAGAGCGTGGGGAAAGGCGACTGTTAAAGGAGAATATGTTATGTACGTAATTAAAACATTTCTTACTAGTAACAACGGTGATTCCTGTTAATGACCACTAACGTTGCTGTTTGAAAAATGCCTGATCTATTCATCTGCAACACAATAATTAGCACTAATCAAACAATTCCGTGTAAACCATAGCTTTATTCTGCTGGAGACGTACTACCTTGAAGAAACTAACAGCTTATGACCGATTCATCTATAACATTATACTTATCACAAACCAAAGCATGTGAAACCAGCGACTTCTCTTTTGCACAGGACATAACAACGTGACGGAAGCAACAGCAGGTATTGTGAAAGAAATGTGCTATAAATACTTCCATTACACGGTGAACGACTTTCCTGCCTCACTCACGGCAACTGCTTTCACCTGCGATTCAATGAGTATTAATTCCATAGGTTACTGAACTCCTTACACAAGTTATCCCTATCACTGCGAGTTATCTACCAAAGAGGAAGTTCCAGCGACATGAAATAACATAAGTGGCCACCAATCTCCCCTACTCAGGTCTTCACGTTGTCTGCCGAGACGAACTGAGGGCTGCGAGCCTCTGTGTAAGACTTGCAAGTGTCAGCAGTAAAGAAGAGGCAGGCAAGAAGCAATACAATAATATGTATGAGATGCAGGCACTTCATCTTCCTCGTAAGGTTCGCCAGCCCGCAAACAACAGGAAACACTGCAGATCCAGATTGTGAGGCAACAGTGAGCGATTGCTCCGATCCGTCTGACGTATGTGGCGGAGTGTGCAAGGAGAAAGATTGTGGGAAGCAAAGTAAACGACAAGGCGGATTGAACAGGTGGATTCCTAAAGGTGCTCGCCTCGCACTCAGCCTAGACAGACGTAGTGGCGGGACAAGGGACGGTGTGACTAACCTACAACAGTTATTGATGTTGTAGAGAAAATTAACACAGATGAGTTGGAAAGGTGGTATGGAAACTCAGATTTAATATTCTCTTAATATGCTTTCAATTATAGGTCTCTTTAGACTTCAGGAGCACAGACAAAGTTTTCATATGTCTCTTCCTACACACAGAGTAGTCGGTGATATAACAACGAACTCCTCCGCCCACAAATCAAGTTTACTGGTGAGTTATTGAAAATATAGTAAATGCCTGATAAAAAAAAAAAAAAAGATCCTGAATATAACAAATTAAGGATCAACAAGGGAAGAGTACCAAATATGACCAAACAACACCACCAACACCGTAGATACAAAACAGACACCCATTCACCAAAAATAAACAAGATTCTACACAACCATGAATAGCACGTTAAATAGAAAACGTGTTCACACATTGTACATGAAAAACAACCTACGCCAAACACACCATGCACCTGTTTTCGATCACCATCAAAGACGCTGCCCACACGCGTGACGTCACCTTGCCAGACACATCGAAGGGAATGTGACCCAAGATTGGACCAGAGCAGCAAATGCACGTGTCATTTACCTTAAGAGACTCAGGGAAACATGAGCCTCCAAAAGACAAAGAAGTGAACCAAGAGAGAGAGAGAGAGAGAGAGAGAGAGAGAGAGAGAGAGAGAGAGAGAGAGAGAGAGAGAGAGAGAGAGAGAAACTTTAAGGAAAAAAAGGAACAGGAAAGTAACTGAAAAAAACAACAACTTATCGGAATAGTAAAGCGAGGAGATAAATTCCAGAGAAGAAAGGGAGGAGGAAAAGAGGAAATGAAGGGAAAACCAGAGAAAAAAGGAGAAACGAAAAGAAATGGAAGAAAAACAACAGGAAAAGAAGAGGAAAAGAGGGAAAAAAGAGTAAATGAAAGGAAAGGAAATGGTGAAGTAAAAAGAAAGCAAAGACAGAAAAAGGAAATGAAGGAAAAATTTAAATAGAAACGAAAGGAAATTAAGGATAAACGAGATGAAAAATGAAGGAGAAACGAAAGGAGAGGAAAGAGAAACGAAAGAAAGAGGAAACGAAAGAGGAAGGAAGAAGAACGAAAAGGGAGGGAAGGAAATATGGAGAGAAAAGTAAAGCATGGAGAGGCAGCAGTGTGGCGTGGGACTAATTGGTTGATTAGCCTTCATTATTGCATCGTGGACCTGAAACATGAAGGTCACCGAGGAATTGTCACTGTGCCAATAAAATGTATTACTTTTTCCTATGAATTGTCCGCACGAAGCTGCTGGTGAAGAGAAGACAGTACTGCCATCACACTAATGAAACAGAGCAACACACACACACACACACACACACACACACACAGAATTCCCCTGAATCCGATAACTATAGCGATATCGTTCCCACATTCGTGAAATAAATGCATCGGAGAAATAATGAACGGGAAACAATTTGCACTTCTATTCACCAAAAGGTTTAATAAAGTGAAAATCAAAACTCTATTGCCTTCAGAGCGTCCAGTCTAACGTGATCTTTCATAAACATTAATGTATCATAAGTTACAGGTGAAGGAGCACTGCCAGTCATTATCAGGATGGCATCCTGTTAAATATACTGTTTACCTTGTTAGCGTTTGGTGAAATTTGAAGGCAGCGAGGTGATGCGCAGGTAATGACAACCCTGATGGCCGCTTGTCAGGTCTGCAGGTCATTTCGTCTCATTTCCAGCATTTTAATTGTTATCTGTGGACATTCAAACGATTCCACATTGACCTACGAAGGCAGCAATTAGTGAGCTGACCACTGTAAAATTTTATGAGGTCGTGTTAATAGTCCAGGCTATATTGGTGGAATATTTTGCCCAATTTCGAGTTACAGAATCGTAAGAATTGTGCAAAATGTACTTATTAATTACTGCGGTGTAAAATAAAAAGTTTTGTAAATTATTAGATTCTGAGTAACATTTGGGGCAATTTCGAGTTACAGAAATGTAAGGACTGCGCAAAGGGTATTTGCTTGTCGTAATATATAATGATAAAAAAAAAAAAAAAACACGATTTTGCAAATAATCCAGGTAATTTTGGAGGCAATATTTGGGAAAATATCGAGTTAAAAAACCGTAAGGACTCAGCGAAATGTACTTATGTAATACTGGCATGTAAAAAAAGTCTTTGCAAATAACCAATGTCATATTTATGGTAACATACGCTGTGATTCTCAGATAAACAATGATAAAAACCAATAACTTGTCAATGAAATAAATAAATAAATAAATATATATATAATATATATATATATATATATATATATATATATATATATATATATATATATATATATATATATATATATATATATATATATATATATATATATATATATATATATATATATATATATATATATATATATATTTAGGTACAAGTCATACGTGCTTTACATAAAGGCAATTGATACAAAATCGGTACGATTTTTCATCCATGGATGGACTGAAATTGAAAAAGTGATGGTCACACGAGAAAAAGAAAAAGACCTGACACAAAAATAAATAAATCTGCCGAGTGTTCTGAAAATTCGAAGGTTATCGTATTAAAAGAATGCAGCTCAGTAATTAGTGAATGGTTCTCAGAGCAATGCACTTGTAATGGCTGCTTGCTAAACTTACTGCAGTGCAGGCTATGATACCCGATCTGGCGGGTTAATTGCCTCATTAGAGACAGAGAGAGAGAGAGAGAGAGAGAGAGAGAGAGAGAGAGAGAGAGAGAGAGAGAGAGAGAGAGAGAGAGAGGTGGAAGATCAGGTAACGAACGCAGCACAATTATAAAAAGCAAACATATCATTCCACAGCACTGAGATGTGATCCCCTTCAGTGCAGGCGCGAGGCGAGGCGACAAATACCGACTGGAAAAACGTTAGAGGACACCACACCTGTGACTCTTGGGACAGGTGTGGCAGGAACGGTGTGCCAGGCGACAGGTGTAGACATTCAGGGGACAATGGGAGAGGAATTTTTGTAGACTATAAATATTTAGTGGAGGTACTACGATGTGTTGACGGTGCGAGACAGTACACATGGGAGGC
>NW_026973704.1:290000-397500 GCF_035594125.1 Scylla paramamosain
GACTAGATAGCCTCCTTGCCCTATGCCACGTACCTGCTGGGTAAGAAGGCGTCTGGCGGCGATCATACGTCACCTTGTCGTCCTCGGAAACAAACAGTTGGTCAAGCTTCTTCAGCTCACTGCTGGGATGTTGTACTTCCTGGGGCCGCCTCTCCCCCTTCCTCCTGCTGGCGGTGGCGGCGGTACTAATGTTTTTTTTCCTGCTCCATCTCCTCTTCCACTGGCACTACTTCCTTCTCTTGTCACTCCGTCAGCACTACTGCCAGTGACTCCGCCGGTGGCGTCCTCCTCACTCACATCGCTGCCAGCCCTACCATCATTTCTGCAAATAAAGTTCCAGTTAGAGATCTTGGATAAATAAAAAAAAATATTCCGTGGTATACTACACAGAAACACACGTTGAAATGATCAAATGTAACGTGTTTCAGGTTAGGAATGCATAGCGGTAATAATAAATCAACACAGCGCAGAAAAGATGAAGCCTCGGGTTGGAAAGGAAAGGCAAACTGAAGCTGCGGAAAATGAGAGACTAAGGAAACCACGAGTAAGCAGGAGGGGAAACCACAATTGAAGATAATGAGGGAAGAAATGATGGTGATGGTAAATGACGTTACTTGTGGTATTAGTAGTAGTAGTAGTAGTAGTTAGTAGTAGTGGTAGTAGTAGCGGTAATAGTAGTTGTGGCAATAGTAGTAGTAGTAGTAGTAGTAGTAGTGGTAGTGGTAGTAGTGATAGTAGTAGTAGTAGTAGTAGTAGTAGTAGTAGGGATAGTAGTAGTAGTAGTAGTAGTAGTAGTAGTAGTAGTAATAGCAGTAGTAGTAGTAGCAGTGGTGATAAGTAATGACCGTTGTTCTTCTCGTAACGCTTTCCTTTCACCATCCATCCACAATCATCCACTCTCCCTCCACAGCCACCATCTCCCACTACCAACCACTCAAGTACCTTTCACCCCTGCACCCCTCAACCACCCATTACCCCCCAGACACCACTGCAACCACTTGACTACCCAACCAGCCAATCACCTCGCCCTCCACTTCAGCCACCACTTCAAACACCACCACAACCACCTAACTTCTTGCAGCTTCCCTTTTTTCTTATGATCTTATGCAAGTAACCAACCACTCGACCACTTCCTCCCATTTCTCGCTACAGTTTAATCTTTATTTCAGTCCTCACTCATCCGCTCTTCCACCACCATCAGTTATTCAGACCCACTACACACACACACACACACACACACACACAAGTATATCTTGATGGTACAGATTTGTTTCCAGCTCTACATGAACACATTTTACACTTTCGTTTCAGTTTTCTTTCTTTTTTTTATCTATTTATTTAGCTCACAATCTAGTACCTGTTTGAATTACGTGGAAATTGTTTTGTTCGACTACAGCATAAATAATTCTCTCTCTCTCTCTCTCTCTCTCTCTCTCTCTCTCTCTCTCTCTCTCTCTCTCTCTCTCTCTTATCTTCACACTCGATAAATAAGACTTTTATAAATAGACCTGAAACAAATGAAGAGAGAGAGAGAGAGAGAGAGAGAGAGAGAGAGAGAGAGAGAGAGAGAGAGAGAGAGAGAGAGAGAGAGAATGTAATTAACTTTTTAGTATAAACTGGCTACTTCATATTTTAGTGGCATAAAATCTTCCAGTTTCATTAAAAAAAACTTCCTAATCTCTCTCTCTCTCTCTCTCTCTCTCTCTCTCTCTCTCTCTCTCTCTCTCTCTCTCTCTCTCTCTCTCTCTCTCTCTCTCTCTCTCTCTCGACTATGGGTACCATTAATTAGAATTTAACAAAGTAAATTCTAACAGCGTAATTGTTTTTTTTTTTTTTTCATTGCATAACATTTATTTCTCTTGGACATCAAAGAAACAAAACCATCATTTTAATTAAATTTTGTCAGCCATTTTTTTCTGCTTTCTGCCTGAGATGTCTTCTTTTATTCTCTCTCTTATTTTTATTCATTTCCCATTTTCCTATTTCCTTATTTACTGTCGTTACGTAAGTCTATGTTATTTTTCCTCCTTCCTTCCTTCCTTCCTTCGTTATCGATTTTGACTCTTTCGTGGTCCATTTGTCATTGTTTTCCTCTTTGTTTCCCCTTTCGGTACCTCATTTTTTTTTTATTTACCTATTCTCTGTTCTCCTATCTTCGCAAAAACATATTTTCTTTTCTTTCTACCTCATTATCCATTTTAAATCTCTTCCCCGTCCGTTTGTCATACTTTCCTCTCTGTTTCCTCATTTTTCTCCATTTATTCATTCTCTTCTCTCCCATTTACGAAAGAGTACATTATCCTCTTTTCTTTCTATCTCGTTATCCCCTTTTTGCATTCTTTTCCCCGTACGTTTGTCATACTTTCCTCTTTGTTTCCTCCTTCGCTGCTTCACTTTTGCCTCATTATTTCCCTCCTGGCAGGGCTGCACCTCGGATCTCCAACACGCCCTCACAAAACTGTATAACCAAGAACATTGCCTTTAATACCTATACATTCTTCCTTCCTCTCCTCCCCGTGCCTTCAACTTATTCCTTGCAGCTGCATGTGGGAGAGAGAGAGAGAGAGAGAGAGAGAGAGAGAGAGAGAGAGAGAGAGAGAGAGAGAGAGAGAGGGGAGGGAGGGTTAAGGGAAGAAGGTGAAAGAAGCAGACGAGATGAAACGAAATGAAATGAAACTGCAGAAGATAAGAGGATGGGAGAAGCGAACACAGGAAAGGAAAGGAAAGGAAAAGAAAAGAAAGGAAAGGTGAGAAGAAAAGGAGAGAAGAAAGAGGAGAGAAGGAGGAGGAGAAAAGGAAACAGCAACAACAACGACAACAACAACAACAACAACAACAGCGACGACGACGACGGCAACGAGAGAACAAGGAAGGAAAGATGAAAAAGAACAAGAGAAAAAGAGAAAAAAAAAACTGAAGAGAAAATAAGAAAAAAATAAATAAAAAGGAGGAAAGAAGGAAAGAAGGAAAGAAGGGGGAGGAGGAGGAGACAGCGGCGGTGAGGTGAAGCAGAAGCATGATACGTATAATGCACACAACGGATGCAAATTATCATTTAAAAATCTTGCAAAAAAAGTTAGGAATGCTAGGAACACCATTTTTGCAACTATTCGCCAGACGAGGCCAGCAGGGGAACACCAGCAGCAGCAGCAGCCCTGTCCTCGAGCCCTCGTTACGTTAAAGGGGAACAGTTAAATGCTGGATTGTTTTATTAGGCTAACAGGGTGAAGTATCAAGTATTAAACCTTATTGAGAACCACTTCTGCGCCGCATCTCCACTACTGCCAAGCTGCTCTACGTAGTGAACTGAAGTGACAAGGGTTTTCCAGGGTGTTTTTATGGTTCTAATGACAGATTAATAAGTTTTCTATATTCTTGATAGATTCGGATTCAGACTCAGAAGTTTATTCCAATACACATCGGTTATTCTTCGCGTACATGGCTTAAATAACATTGCTAACAACAACAATAATAACAGAATAGTGATAGTAATGATAATAGCAATCGCAGTATTAGTAATAGTAATAGTAGTGTAGTAGCAGTAATGCTAATTATAACATTAATAATGATAATAGCAAAATAATTATAATGATAATAATAATGGAAATAATAATAACAACAGCAATAATAATAATAATAATGATAATAATGATGATAATAATAATAACAAAAAAAATAATAATTTCAATAAAGATAATACCAATAATTATAGCAGCTTCAATAATGATGATGATAATAATAACAGCAATAATGACTAATAGTAATGAAGGAGGGGAAGAAACTCTCGAAAACCCGGCTAATTTATGTACGTGGCCTTTGAAAACAGTTGTGGTGAGAGCAGAACGTTCCTGTGTGCGGGAAATTACCTGCTTGGTTTAAGTTAGGCTAGGTACGAAGGCAGTGAGATTGGGAGGAATGGGGAGTTTTCGGAACTCAACCGCTAGATGTCGTTGGTGCTCATCTAACTGTAGGAAAGAGAGCTAAAATATTGTTGTAGTAAATCCCAGGTGCGTAAAGATGCACAGAACATTGATCATCATGATACTATTGAAATGATGCATCGACTTTTCAATATCCGGTATGGATAATATTGACAGAATGTGGTCAAATTAATTTTTTTTTGTGTGTGTGATTATCGAGTAAACTGCTAGCATTATCTTAAATAAAGCATATTACAAGTATAAAAACTATTGATTTGGACGATGAAAAAAATAAACAATCACACTGCACTATATAGTATGACACAACCTACTCACTAACATCGTGATATATAGCTCTAGCTTTTTTTTTTTTTTTTTTTTTGTGGGTATTTTAGCATCCCTCTCACGAAGCGAGCAACAAAGTAATGGAGAAGCAAAACAAACATCTCTCAGGCGATCCTGCTGCTGCTGTAGTGTCAGCTGCCGTAATCCATTGTTTAGGGCGTAGTGGAGATGGGCACCGCACCAACATTCAGCTTCTTGTCCAACAACGTGTTTCTTAAGTTCAAGCAGCGCGGCCGAGTCAGGTGTTTGTTTTGGTTAGAGATACACCATTACTATCGCCAGGACACTCGAGGTGCCAACTTTTTCTTTATTAAAATTGCCGTTTCCATAAACTAGGAAGGAGATGTATGTACTTTGTACTTTTGACTGTCACAGACATGTTGCCTTTATGTTTACTGTCGTCTAGATTAAGACGTTTCCAATCAAGAGTGTATTCATTTGGAAATCTTAAGATGACCAAATAAATCTAAATGCAGATTC
Source organism: Scylla paramamosain (assembly GCF_035594125.1). Classification (NCBI taxonomy): domain Eukaryota; kingdom Metazoa; phylum Arthropoda; class Malacostraca; order Decapoda; family Portunidae; genus Scylla; species Scylla paramamosain. Next base: position 294,746 of record NW_026973704.1, read on the forward strand.
ACTAGAAAATCAACTTAGATACATTTGTTCATGAAAAGAGTTTGAGTTTACTTGTGTTACTACTTAGAAGGGATTACGTAGAAAAATATATTATATAAGCCCATTGCATCTTCATGTAAATAGAATAACACTGTAGGTATATCTGATATTGCTTGTATGTGAGAGAAAGGTTTGGTCTGCCTCCTGGTGACAACCACTCGTTCTCAAAACTCCCCATTAATGGGAAAATACGTATGTGAATAAGCTATAACGTTTCTGACACTTTTTTTTTTTTTTCGTGTGTGTGTGTGTGTGTGTGTATACCCCCTTGCACCGTCCCCACTCAACCAGCCTCGACTAACATTACGGCTACAATACTTACCAATACACTACAAATAATAACATTTGCATTTATTCAGCCGTGAAGACCTATGCTTCGTTAGAGATTCATATACTCGTATGGTTTGAGAGAGAGAGAGAGAGAGAGAGAGAGAGAGAGAGGGTATATAGCTAGCCTCACACAGCGCCCCTTCCTCACTACCCGTTGCCGCTGACCACTTTATACTAATGACAGTCTCCGTACTCTCTTCCCATGGCCAGAAAATGAAATGAGAGATCTGGATATAAGCCGTGGGTGTCTTTACTTACTTTGCGTGGCTGTGAGTTAATTACGTCCACCACTGCGCACTGTTACTGATAGCTGTCGACGAATGTTGCCACCGCTTGGGAAAACATATTACAAATTTTTGAAGATCAATATCTTTTTTTTTTTTTTCTTTTCAAGGTAGACCATTATGCGAAATAATCTTATTAAATGTTCATCTTTATATTAAAAATGGCAAAATATGTTAACGGTACAACTATACAGTACATAGTTACTTTATTACACAACAGAAAACGTGTCTTACAAATAAAAGGTAAACTTAAGAAAATCTTTATTGTAGGTCGTTGTTCCGTGAATACAGAAAAAAAAAAAAAACTTGCTTTCCGTGTTTGTGGTGTTGTGTGCCCTGGGTTTTCCTTGTAAAAAGAATACAAAAAAAAACAACATCTTACAGGTTATCTTCGCATTCAGAGTCAAAAGGAAGTGTTACTGTGGGCTGCTTTGACAATAAATCTTTATATTTTTTATAGCAGTTTCTTTTTTTTACTTCTTGTACTACACACGTTGGCGGATTCCGAGTGAAGCATACAGAATTTTGCCGTGTAATGGCTTGTTTGGCTAGAAGCCTTCACACTACACTCCGATTTTTCAGGCTGTTTGTTTGTTTTGTTTTGATCAAATTCAGTTTGGAAAATACTCTTTGAACACTAGCTGAAGAGAGTGGCAATACCAGCTGGCCGCACATAATATGAGACAAAACTCTAAATTTTGGCTGCCCATATCCATGCAATATAGTTCTGAGATCGTGCCAAAATGTTGGCACCTCCAAACTGAACACAGAATGGAGTACCTAACTCCTTTGGCCAAGGCAGGACCCGCCATTCTTCCTGTGAATCATCAAGCTGATGCTCAGCCACCAGAGAAGGACATTTTAAAACAAGTTTAATGATGGACTTCAGCTGTCTTTCAGGACTTGTTGATTCCTGCGGATCCATACACTGCAACAAAGCAATGACGCTGTCTTCTTCTACAGGAAACCTTTTGCGTATCTGACAGGAAAGTTCTAAGACAAAACTTTAAGCAGTCTGATCTAAACCTACTTTCATTTTTCCCTAGACACTCTGTCATTAACGCTGCTTCACATCTGCCACCTAGATCAATGTCTTTTAGGTCTTTGTAATTCTTTGAATCAGTTGGATCAATTGTTGACAGCTTCTCACTAACCAAGATTTCATCCTTAATGAACGTAGCCATGATGTTTCGATACATACTGCAGATGGCCTTGTATAGTTTGTGCATTCTGAAAGACTGTTTGAAATTCAGTATTCATTTCATCAACTTTTTTCAAGATATTGTTCAGGAACAGCAACATGTGCTTCGCTCCTTCAGTTGTCATGACCTTGTAAATTCCACTTGCTCCATCTACTCTTGATTAAAACCTTGAAAGTACCACTGACGCTTCCTCTTTGTGGGGGAACTGTGACGTCCTGGGTCTGACTCTTCTTCCTCGTCGGTGATCACCGTAACGGAATATGAAATATATCACCCTATAGGTTGACAGTGTTTTGTATCTCATTACACACACACACACACACACACTTGCGAATGATACTGAAAAAAAAAAATGTTGTAAATAGGAAATTAGTTGAGGACACAAAAGGAAATGGCAGAAGCGATGAACAGCCCAACTATAAAGCAATGAGAGAGCGCAGACCTCCGCCAAGCAGGTCATGTGTCCCCATAGTTGGCCTATCTCTTCATATCAGGTATCAATAATGAAAAAAATTGCCACTGAGAAAACTCGTCCCAAATTAGTTCATCATGTGCGGTATGCTGCAACCCCAATGTCAGATGCAGTCTCAGTGGGATCAGGAGGGATCTTGGATTTAGCAGGCAAAAAGCAGCAAGTTCCCGCTAAGGTTTAGCACATACTCAAACCCTGTGGCATTTCACTTAGTCAGTCGGTAGAGAGAAAGATTAAATTGACTGATTTGGGATGGCATTTCAGTCAGTCAGTCGATAGTGAGAAAGCAGATAGATTGATGGACAGGTAGACTGATAAATTTAGGTTAAGGCGCGAGAAAGGGGATGCACAGTTATCTACGACAACATATAAGAGCAGCCGACCTACTAGGGATAAATAAAGCGAGGAAGTCAATAATGAATGACACATACGAGTAAGTTTCATATTTCAACGCTGTGGTCTTTCATATGAAGCAAATATATGACGGCAGTGAAGCAGAGTTCTTGCAAAACTAGTATCATAAAACACTTAAAAACCAGTCTATCAAAATATAAAAATAAGACAAAAACTTTTGAAAATACTCTTCTAAGTTCTACGTTATTCCATCTAGTAAGGTTCATCAGAGAGAAGGTTTAATAATTCGAAGCTCGTCTGCATACACGGACACGCACAAAAAGCATATCATCGCTGACCAGTCCTCGCTCGACACACACACACACACACAGACGGTTGCGATGCGGCAGCTGATCCTAAATAATTAATGTAATATATCCATACCAGTGATATTATTCCAAAACTGAAGTGAAATGAAGGGCCATCATACGAGGCTGCATCATTCTGACACGCACGCCCCGCTCATGCCAGCTCGACCCGCGGATTCACAAGCTTCATTCTGGGTTTTCTGTGAAGTCATTGCACGCGATGTAATTCCGTTTAGTTTACCGCATGTCTGCCTGTGGGGTGAAGAAGCAGAACTTATTCTCAGACGGGACGTCCAGTGGTTAGCTTATATTTCAAGGCCAGGTGGGGTTTGTGAAGGAAAAGGGTAAATGTTAATGTTTTACTGTGAAAAGGAATGAATGGTGAAATATATGGAAGGTTGACAGGGGTTACTACAGCTAAAATATCCTTGTTTACGCTCGTGCTGTCGTTACGCATACATCGTATGCGTATGAAAGGTAATATATATATATATATATATATATATATATATATATATATATATATATATATATATATATATATATATATATATATATATATATATATATATATGGAAATCTAACACCGACTCTACACGTAAAATATCCTTGTTTATATTCGTGCCGTCGAAACATGCACTGTCTAGCTTTAAATTCAGTGATTCAGAACACACACACACACACACACATAGGGAGCAATGCAGTGTGGTGTCTGGCTGCATTACTGACACACTCTCAAGATAAGGATGTGAATGGAGCCCAGGAAAGGAAGGAGCTGATATCGCCTGTCTAACAGCAAGACTCGTATTCTGAAACGTTTTGCTCTCTCATGACTATTTTCCAAGGCCACAGAGATGATTAGCCAAGTTCTCAAGAGTGTTTCAGCTACTAATAATGTAGAAATCTTGTTAATTCGTTACTTGAATCATAAAAACACCCTTAAAACCCGCATCAATTCAACTATAGCCTTTTGAATGTGATGTAGGTGCAGCGCAGACGTGTCTGCTTAGACTCGTATCCTGTTTGACATTATACCACGTCATTTCATAGTAACTCTCTTCAGGAGCCACAGGGATGACCAGTTAGGTTTTGATAGGTATTTATCTCACTAATGGCGTACAACCCTTGATAAACTACCACTACAATCATTAAACCTTCAAAGCATTGTTCTGGTAAGTGCACGGTTGTTATGTCATTAGCCTGTGTTCCTTGTACTGCTGTCTGGACCTTCACCGTTAAATGAAACTTTTCTCTTACAGCTTCGTGTGAGATGACTGTTAACGAGATTTCTGTGAGGCGACGCTGATACCGAAGCACGCAAAGTTACAAGCTCAAGCTCAAGGGAATGCTGCTAAAGCTGCACAGCCGTGGCTGTTGAGATGCATGCACAGGTGCAGACTTGTGTCTAGTCCAGCCACTGATCGATCTCACCTCAGACTCTCACGCATCACTCTCCCAGAATCCACAGACCACGTATCCACACATCCACCTTATAAACTTCCCTCCCCCATCCACTCTGCCTCTCTCTCTCTCTCTCTCTCTCTCTCTCTCTCTCTCTCTCTCTCTCTCTCTCTCTCTCTCTCTCTCTCTCTCTCTCTCTCTCTCTTTCCCTCTTCTTTCCTGCTTGCTTATCTGTTTTCCTGTTCACCTCCTTCATGATTTCTTCCTCCCGTTTCTCTCTGTTTCTCTGTGTATCCTTCCTTCATGTGTCCTTCCTGTTTCTCTCTCTTTCCTTGCGATCTCCCACGTGGTGCATCTTCCTGTGTCACCCTGCGGTACCTCCTATGATCCCACTCCTCCTCTCTCGTTCCCACGCCTCCTCCCATGTTCTCAAACCCCTCTCCCATTGTTTTTTCCCTCTCTTTCATGTTCCTACGCCCTCTCCCGTGTCACCACTATCTCCCATGCCCCGATTCCATGTTCCCACGCCCCCTCCCTTGTTCCCACGCCCCCCCTCCCAGTTAATTAGCGCGCGTAAGACAGGTGGCGGGTAACAGGATTAATGTTGGTGAAGCAGCCCCCTGGTGTTATTTTATTAATGACCTCTCGGTGATTACTGAGTGGGTAAAAACAATCATGATGGTTCCCGCTTCAGTATTAATTACACGTTGACCTCCCCACCCTCCCCCCACGCCCACCCCACTCGTAAGCCTCGCGAGGGTGTTTACTGTTTCACTTGTGTCTTCATTGCCCTTCGGTACTGATTGACGTATTCGCTGCAACCTCATGTACGTGTAGCGCTTAGAACCTTATTCCACAATACTTGAGCGCCGCACCTACACCACTTTTAAATGGGTGTGCTATATTTAAAGCTTCACAGGTTCTTGAGGGTGTTTTTACGGTGCTAGTGACAGATGAACAAAGTTTTCCCATTATCAACGGGAGGAACAATCTTGAGAACCTGCCTAGTCATCTCTGTGGCCTTTGAAAATAGTCGTGGTGAGAGAACAAAGCGTTTCTGAATACGGGGAAGGTCCTGTCCCTGGCATGGAATAGACGGGTAAGTCACAGAAACAGGAGAAAAGTTGAGGATTTTTTTTTTCTTTTTTGTTCTGGTGTAGGCTTAAGGGGTGGTAATGCTGATAGGATAATGCAGCAAGGGTGTGTGTGTGTGTGTGTGTTGCAAGAGATGCTGCGGCGCCTTGATTGCCTCGCCAGTGCAACACACAGGTGGGGCCGGCCGGTGTCTCGCTCAGGTGTTCGGTGCAGCCTCGCTTTACTACCTGAAGCGTGAAGCGTGAAGCGTGAAGCCTTTTTATGAGGACACGTCGCGCTTACGAATCAGCGAAGCCATCAAGGGGTATTTTCCTACCTCTCTCATCCGCTTCTCCCTCTACCCCCTCTTCGTCCCCTTCTCCCTCCCTCCTTCTTCCCCTCCCATCTCCCTCGTCTTCTCCTTGTCCCCTCCTCCCTCCTTTCTTTTTTCCCTCCTACCTCCCTCGTTCTCTCCTTGTCCCCTCCTCCCTCCTTCCTTTTTCCCTCCTACGTCCCTCGTTCTCTCCTTGTCCCCTCCTCCCTCCCTCTCTCCTTCCCTTCCTCGTTCCCTCGTTCCTCCTACCTCCCTCGACTCCGTTCTTCCCTCACCTGTTCCTCTCCCACTCCTCCCTCCCTCCTTCTAGTGGACGCGATAACGGCCGTGTCGGGAAAACTGTGGTGCGGGGAAAGGGAAAACGTGAATGAAAAAAAAAGTGACAGATGATAAAAAAAAAAAGTTTGGGGGAAATGGTGAGATTACGATATTGTTAGTGAGCATGCCTCGGGTTAATAAAGGGTTTTAAAGGTGTTTGAAGGTGTTTTAAGGATGTTTTAGGGTCATTTGGCATGATTCAAGGGTGTTTTTGGGTGTCGTGAGGTGTTTAAGGATGTTTTAAACACTAAGGGTGTTTTAGGTGTTTTGAGGGTTTTGGTGTTTCAAGATAGTTTTTGGCATGTTTTTAAGGTGTTTAAGGGTGTTTTAGGGTCGTTTGGCATGAGTTAAGGGTGTTTTAAGGATGTTTTAGGATGCCTTAGGGTGTTTTTGAGTGTTTTAAGGATGTTTTAAGGTTTTGGCATGATTTAAGGGTGTTTTCAGGGTGTTTAAGGATGCTTATGGGTGTTTTAAGGTGTTTAAAGGTGTTTTTAGGGTGTCTTAGCACTCGATCTGGTAACTGAGGGTAATAAAGACGGGACAGAGAGACAGAGACAGAGAGAGAGACACACAGGGACAGACAGTAGGCGAGTGAGGAGGAAATGAAAAAAAGATAAGCCAGATAAAGATTAGCCAAGGTAATTAGTCTTGTGATGAGTCATGATTGTCTAGACTGATCCATCTGTGTCCTGTTCTAACCTGCCTTATCCTACGTCATCCTAACCCAACTTAATGTAAGCTTAACCTTATCTCACCTAACCTAACCTTATCTGACCTAACCTTACCTAACCTAACTTGTCTTATCCTACGTCATACTAATCCAATTTAATGTAAGCTTAACCTTATCTCACCTAACCTAACCTTATCTGACATAACCTTACCTAGTCTAACCTTATCTGACCTAACCTGCAACATCTCTGCGCCGCACCTCCACTACTTTCAAAATTCTTTAGTTCAAATGACACGGGTTTTCAAAGGTACCTTTTTATTATTCTAGCGACACGTTAACATGATTTCTACATTATTAAAACACCCTTGAAAACACAGCTAAGTGTCTCTGTCGTGTTGGAAAACACTAGTGAGGGAGCAGAGCGCTTCTAAACACGGGTATAAGGAGAAAGGGCGTCAGCGTGTCCTTGCGTCCTTCTTTTTTAACTTACACTGCTGAATATTTGACGCTGGTGGGTGACAGTCGCTGCGAGGGGTGTGTGTGTGTGTGTGTGTGTGTGTGTGTGTGTGTGTGTGTGGGTGGGTGGTTGTGTGTGTGTGGCGGGGGTGGGTGTGGATGTAGAGGATATTACTGCCACTGACCTTGACTTCAATACCAGAAAACCCTGTATTCGTACTTTACTGTCTCATTAGTTTTTTTTATTTATTTATTTATTTTTTTTTTTTTTTGAAAGGCCAGGGGATGGTTAATCGGATTCTTAAAGCGTGTTTTTCTCATTAGTGGTATTGAATGCTTGTTTAACTATTACTAGAATCGTGAAAACACTCTAATAACTTCCTTGTTAAACCGCCATTAGAAGCTTGAGGACACCTTTAAAAATTCTTAGTTGAACTGTTATCACAATCATGAAAACGTCCTTGAAAACTAATAACTCCCTCTGGATTCTTGATAAATTGTCACTAGAATCATGAAAAGCCCTTGAAAACTTATAACTTCCTTGAATCATAAAAAAACCCATGAAAACCAATGATATCTTTTCAATCTTACTAAACTATCACTATAATCATAAAAACACCCTTGAAAACTCCAGTAAGGTCCTTTAAAGCCTGGCAAAAGTAACTGACTAAACATACTAAACACCTAAGTCTACAGAACTAAAACCCCCAGTGGTGACTCCCTCCACACGTGAGAGAAGCAAACGAATCAAGTCAGTGGTATTCATTACATTTTACGCTAAGTCCAAATTGCAAGGGTTTACCGGCGTCAGTTGGACCAGTGCGGTGTGCTCACTCGTGCGGAGGAGATACTGAGGCTTAGGACGGCTTGAAAATCGTGTAATTTTGGCAGCTTAATCCTTTCACAATGCTTGAGTCTCCCCCGCCAAGTAATCCACTCCTGCAAATCGGCTTGGGTCGTGGTGCTCCAAAGACTCCACTACTCCGCACTCCACACTGCTCCCCCGTCCCTCCCGCCAATAGAATCACGGGCTGAGGAAACCACACTGCAAGGTGAGATGAAAGGCTGATCTTAAAGATGCCAGTGTTCCTCCCACCCCCACCCCCACCCCACCCTTCCCGCGCGCGCTGCGAGGTGTGGGCTGCACCGCTGAATGGAAATGGTACCTTCTGATATTCAACTCGCTAACTGTGCATGTCTGGCTAGTTTGACCTGACATACATACATACATACATACATACATAGGTAGATAAACAGACACAGACAGGCAGATAGATAGACAAACAGACAGACAAACAGACTGGAGGACAGACAGAAAGGCAGGATAAACAGATATAGATCAATATGCAGACACAGATAGATAGATAGATAGATAGATAGATAGATAGACAGACAAACAAACAAACAAACAAACAAACAGGTATCAGGTGCAATCATATACTGAACTAACACCCCCCCAAAAAAAAAAAGAAAGAAAAGAAAAGAAAAAAAATTACAAACTTGTGCCTTGTAGGAGAAGAAAACGTATTATTTATTTGACTTCTCCACCGGCGGGACGTGACGGAGGAGACAATGTGCCGTCCATGGGATGCTGGTGCCGAGTAGAGGGCGCCTTTGTGTAAATCCTCTCTAGACAATCATTTATCCTATCATCTATACGTTCCTTGGCTTCTGTTTAGCCGAAACCCCTTGAATTATTACCGTTGTTGTTTCTTGTTTACCTGAAGAATTCCAAGCAGCGGCTGAGAAGTGTATTAAAAAGATGCTAATTTTGTCAGGTTTTAAATGTTCTTTCTCCAAAATGTGTAAGTATAAATGTGTTCCAAATAAATGTTATGCAAGTTTTTTTTTTTTTTTCTTAGGTATTTTTCCTTCACCACACCACAACACCACAACACAACCCAGCCTGTGAGGTCCAACCTTCGCTCAGCCCCTCACTCCTGCACCCCAGTATTTCCCATTCATCCGAGGTTCATTTGCAGCCTTGATGATGGACGGGACAAAGTCATTACCGTAAGTGTGTGCCACTAACAGGGACAGTATCAGCAGTCTGTCACTGGTATAACGCCTGTCTATCGCCCTTTGCTCTCTATTTCTCTCTCACCACGACTATTTTCAAAGGCCAGAGATGATTAGCTTAGCCTGGTTCTCAAGAATATTTCACCTTTAAAAATGTAGAAACCTTATTAATGAGTAGTTAATGGCCCAGGAGGAGGAGGACATCTGGTTTGAGAAATCTGAGTTACACTGGACACGTTTCGTTAAGCACAGCAAGGTTGGGTGAACGGAGGAAGGCTACCCCGCGTCTCCAACAAGCTGCCAAGTAGAGAGGTAGTTTTGGTGGTGTATTCTTAGGCACAAAGTAAAACCAGCTCGTGTTTCTCGGTTTTCAGTGCCAAGGAATAGAGATTGCAGCCCAAAGTGGAAAGTGAAACCGGTTTTATACTTCTCTATTTTCAAAACTAAAGAATAGAGGAGATTATGAAGCTGCAATCTACGGTCTCAAAGTGGAACCAGCTTCATGTCCCCCCCTCTATTTTCAGCGCTAAAGAACAGAGGTAAAATAGAACCGGCCCCACGTTTCTCTACTTTCACTGGTAATAAAATGGATTAATTCACTATTACATTCCTAACTGTAAACAGTGGCTGGCTTTATATTTCCACATATTCAATCAAAGCTGATTTTGTGTCGCCCATTTTGCTGCTGTTACTCTTAAACACACACACACACACACACACACACACACACACACACACACACACACGGTAATCTCTTTAAAAAACAGATCCTGTGAGAGAAATGTGTTTAAGAGTACCGGCGTCAGTGTTTGATGCGTGGAGATGGCCTGGAACAGACAGACAGACAGACAGACAGACAGACAGACAGAGGAAGAAGACAGACTGAATGGAGAAGGCCGGAGTGGAGTCACATGAATGAGGAGAGTAATAATAATGAAGACGGTAATATAAAAACGCAACATTATACCACATTTACCGTAGGATAACCATTATATAATCCTATTTCCTATAAATGACGTTCTTTGTCAAGCATCGTCTGCCCCCACTCACCTGCTGCCACGATTTACGGAGGAGGAGGAGGAGGTGGGGGGCGGAAGCAGCGAGTTGGCCTCTTATCGAAAATTTGTCAGTTCCCCATTAAATTTTATTATTGGGGAACGAGTGGCGGAGGAGCAGCAGGAGGAAGGGAGGTAGTGGTGGTCGTGGTGGTGGTTATTCCAAGGCTCAGTTCGGAAAGTTCAGATTGCCTCTCTCTCTCTCTCTCTCTCTCTCTCTCTCTCTCTCTCTCTCTCTCTCTCTCTTCCTGCGCCTTCTCTCACTGTATCATCGCACGTTTCTTCTTTCCTTCCTCTCTCTCTCTCTCTCTCTCTCTCTCTCTCTCTCTCTCTCTCTCTCTCTCTCTCTCTCTCTCTCTCTCTCTCTCTCTCTCCTTCCTCTCTTCCTCCTTCAATTCCTTCTTTTTCCTCTTTCTGGTTCCCGTCTTCCTTCTGTCACTACTTCCTTCTTAATCTATCTTCCCCTCCTCCCTTCCATTCCTCCATCTCTCCTTATCTAACTCTTTCATCCTTTCTTCCTTCTTTCCCTCTCTCTCCTTCAGTTCCTTCATTACATCCTTTCCTTCACTCCCTTCTACCGTTCATCGAACTTCCCTTTCTCTCCCAACGTTCATTCATTTTGTGGTGGTGGTGGTGGTGGTGGTTTGACGTATGAGAATGGTAGGTTGAAATTATGATGATGGTGGTAGTGATGGCGGTGGTGATGATAGTGATAGATCTCGTGAGTGATGGTTGTAGTAGTAGTAGTAGTAGTAGTAGTAGTAGTAGTAGTAGTAGTAGTAGTAGTAACAGCAGTAGTAGTAGTAGTAGTGAAGATGGTAGTGGTATAGGTGATGACGATAATAGTTGTTAGTGGTGGTGTTGCAGTAGTAATAGTGGTTGTTAAAGTACTATGTTTTTGCTGTGGTGGTGGTGGTGGTGGTGGTGGTGGTGCTGCATGACCTGCAGTGTTTGTTTAGACAGACGAGTCAAGGTGAGGGAGGATGGACTTTCTCACCTCCAGCTCCTCCTCCACCACTTCCTCTTCCTTCTCCTCCTCCTTCTCCACCACCACCACCACCACCTCCTCCTCCTCCTCCTCCTCCTCCTCCTCCTCCTCCACCTCTTCCTCCTTCTCCTCCTCCTCCTCCACCACCACCAACACCACAACCACTGTGTGTGTGTGTGTGTGTGTGTGACCTGACAACTCTCTCTCTCTCTCTCTCTCTCTCTCTCTCTCTCTCTCTCTCTCTCTCTCTCTCTCTCTCTCTCTCTCTCTCTCTCTCTCTCTCTCTCTGTATGTGGTATGTTTAACATAAACCATACTAAAAAGGAAATAAAGTTGAGAGAGAGAGAGAGAGAGAGAGACTGCCTGCCTGCCTGCCTGCCTGCCTGCCTTCCCACGGTACCTGGCAAGATCCAGGAGACCAAAGACAAGGACATGAGAGTTACGTTTCTATATCGGACACATTATTTATTTTCAGACTGAGATCCACACACACTCCTATGGTTTTGTTGTCACGGCCTTGAGTGATGTTGAGTCATAGAGTAATGGATTAATGACAACATCAGCATTTTCCTCTAAATCCTTCGTGTGTCGTGCAAGCGAAGTAAGCGTCAAAATTCACCTCCTCTTACAACCAGTAGGACAACTTGGACTGTACGTCAGCCGTTCAGACATGACACCAACTCGTCACGGTGGTCAGATAGAAATGAAAATTCATTGTGTGTTATTCACCTGCAAGATGGCAGTATGTAACAATAAGTTCATAAATCTCCCACCAGACGGCAGAATACTCACTAAGATAATTTGCAAGGCTATATATCACTCCAGCTAACAGATGGCATGACAAACCGATACACCGTCTGATTCACTAATTGACTGGCTGACTACCTAGCTGAGGAACCAAACAGGTACTACACATAATAAGATCATTAACCAACGAGCCAATGGGCAAATAAAACAGAGCTACTTCAAAACTTAAAAATAAGACACTCAGAATGAAAAATATGTGAAATATCAATAAAACTGGAAGAGAGACTACTTCAAGTCACCATCTATGAGAAAGAAAGCATATCTAGTACATACCTGCAGCCACACTAATGACCAAGCCACACCTGTCCTTCGCTTACCTGTGGAGAGGCGGAAATTAATTACTGAAGAAGGGGAGCACTTCATGAGGGGGAGAAGGGAGGGAGGGAAGGTGGGAGGAGGGTTGGGAAGGAGGTAAGCACCAGTCTGTTTAGAGGTCTCTCTCTCTCTCTCTCTCTCTCTCTCTCTCTCTCTCTCTCTCTCTCTCTCTCTCTCTCTCTCTCTCTGTCTCAACACAAAAAGGTCACAGCAATAAACTTAACAAGAGAAAAAGGAGATAAGGACATGCAGAAACAATTTTCCAAATAGACCAACAGATCAGTGGAGTTCATTACCATATATATATATATATATATATATATATATATATATATATATATATATATATATATATATATATATATATATATATATATATATATATATATATATATATATATATATATATATATATATATATATATATATATATATATTACAGCATAGTCATCCCTGTTATCCATGATTTCAGCCTCCATGGTTTCACTGTACATGGATTCCTGCAAAGCACAAATTCAAATAACAGAGGAGGAGATGAGAGGCAACTTACCAGTGTTAATTGTCTTTCTCTATCTATTTAGTTAATTGATAAATAAAATGTTTGTAAGCATGTACATGCAGTTTTTCTTTACTTAAACAAGGTTTTCATGGCTCAGGGGTGTTAACTAGTTTTCCTTAGTTAGAATGACTACTGCTTCCATGTACAAGACTTGCCTCTGTGAGCTGAACACACAGCAGGGGTGAGGATGTCTGTCTTCATGTCTGTCTTTCTCTCACCCTAAACCTTCCAAACCTTGGTTTTTGTGTTATACATGATAGAGAGGTGGCCCATAAAATGTACTTCAGCCTTCCATCACCTGAATCTAATGCACTTTATATTTCTGTCCAGAATTATGCCAAGTCTGTCCTCCAACTAGCCAAAACCTCCTTCATCAGGCAGTAATAGCCCCCTTATTTGTCTTCCAGGGCCACCCACACCATTTTTTAGTTTCAGACAGCACAATTCCCTTCCTCCCTGAACCACCTTGACCAATGCTTCACTTGTCCTGGATGCTGCAACTGTTCACTTATTTCTTTAACTCAATTATACACATACACATTCTTACTCCCCTATAAATATTGCAACACACAAAATGACAAAAGAAAAGAAAAAAAAAAATGCACAGAAAGTAGAGAATCGGAATGATACGAGCTACACTGCAGGTCACTGGTTAAAATTACAAGTGCTTTCAAGTGTGTGTTTAAGGTTCCAGTGGCAGATTAACAACATGTCTACAGTATTTGCAGAAGAAGCACTAAAAATACAATATTTCCCATATTATGCATACATAATGGTGTTTTTGTATGTGTGTGTGTGTGTGTGTGTGTATGTGTGTGTGTGTGTGTGTGTGTGTGTTTGTTATATATATGTTGTAATAGATTGAGCTTGGGTAATTTATGTAATATCAACGCCAATAAATAATTAGAGTCGATTCATATAACAGTAAATGTTAACACTATCGTAAAACTGCTATAATTTATTAATAGTTAGATTATATCAATTTTTTTTTTTTTTAGTTGGCTAAAATAAAAAAAAAAAAAAAACGTTTTTTCTAATGCTTAAATTTCCAAGATGGCCGCCGTTCACTCCCTGGAAATCATGGGATCGAAAGTCTTGCAAATATACGTGTTAATGGCATTCATATTGATCTTACCTATATAAATTAGTTTTCTCTTTTTCCTCTTTTCTTTAACTTCTTGCACTAAAAACTGACAATTAATAAAACAAAACATTACGAAATAATAGATACAATGGAAGAGACGCTTACACTATCCTAAAAACTATTTAGAAATAGTAGTAGAGATTAATTCAATTTTTTAGTTTATGTTAATTTTTTTTTCGTTTTCTCTAATGCAAGACATCCGCCGTTCTCTTTTATCTCCCTAATTTACAAAGAGTAAGGTCAAATTTTTGCAAGTTTACGTGTTTACATAGACCTTATTGACATTACACGTATTGCTAGACAGAGAGAGAGAGAGAGAGAGGAGAGAGAGAATGCTAACGAAAATAAGAGGAGGAAGAGGAGGAGGAAGAAGAAAAGAAGAGGAAGAAGAAAAAGAAGAAGAAAAGAGAAGAAAGAGGAGGAGGAGGAGGAACAAACAAACAACAATAACCTCTTCCACCTCCTCCTCCTCCCCCTTTATACCCTTCTCTCTCTCTCTCTCTCTCTCTCTCTCTCTCTCTCTCTCTCTCTCTCTCTCTCTCTCTCTCTCTCTTTCTCTCTACTACTACTACTACTACTACTACTACTACTACTACTACTACAACAACTACTACTACTACTACTAACCTTGCAGTTGGGCAGGTCCAATTGGATAACACCGTCCCCAACACCAAAATGGCCGCCGGGGTAAGCCTTCCCCACGCCCCCTTCATAACCCATGCTTCTACACGCCACCTCAGACAGACAGAGAGAGAGAGAGAGAGAGAGAGAGAGAGAGAGAGAGAGAGAGAGAGAGAGAGAGAGAGAGAGAGAGAGAGAGAGAGATTTAATAAAAGTGATTAATAGAAATAATAATAATAATAACAATAATAATAATAATAATGATAATAATAATAATAATAATAATAATAATAATAATAATAATAATAATAATAATAATAGAAGGAAGAGAAGGAAAAGGAAGAAGAAGAAGAAGAAGAAGAAGAAGAAGAAGAAGAAGAAGAAGAAGAAGAAGAAGAAGAAGAAGAAGAAGAAGAATGAGAAGACGAAGGAGAAGAAGAAAAAAAGAAGAAGAAGAAGAAGAAGAAGAAGAAGAAGAAGAAGAAGAAGAAGAAGAGGAAGGAAGAAGAAGAAGAAGAAGAAGAAGAAGACGAAGGAGAAGAAGAAGAAGAAGAAGAAGAAGAAGAAGAAGAAGAAGAAGAAGAAGAAGAAGAAGAATGAGAAGACGAAGAAGGAGAAGAAAAAGAAGAAGAAGAAGAAGAAGAAAAGAAGAAAGAAAGAAAGAAAGAAAAAATATATCTATATAAATAAAATAGTAGTAGTAGTAGTAGTAGTAGTAGTAGTAGTAAAAACACTCACAAAAATTCCAACAACAACTACTACTACTACTACTGCTACTACTATTACTATTACTACTACTACTACTACTACTACTACTACTAATAATAATAATAATAATAATAATATCATCTTACCTGAGCCTCCGCGTGACCGAAACTCTCGTCACAGATAGTTCCCCACACACTATTTTTACCTTTGCAGAGATCTCCATTCTTGGAGACTTCAATGTTCACCACCAGCTTTGGCTTTCCTCTCCCTTCACTGACCATCCTGGTGAACTAGCCTACAACTTTGCTATCCTCCACGACCTAGAGTAATTGGTGCAACACCCTACTCGTATTCCTGACCATCGTGGAGATACGCCCAACATTCTTGACCTTTTTCTGACTTCTAATCTTGCTTATGCTGTCACCCTTTCTTCTCTGCTGGGCTCCTCCGATCACAATCTCATATCTGTATCATCTCAGGATCCCCTAAGTGAAGGTGCCTCTGGCGTTTTGCCTCTGCTAGTTGGGGGGACCTGAGGAGGTATTTTGCTGGTTTTCCTTGGAATGACTACTGCTTCCGTGTCAGAGACCCGTCTTTGTGTGCTGAGCGCATAACAGAGGTGATAGTGTCTGGCATGGAGGCGTACATTCCTCACTCTTTTTCTCGACCTAAACCTTCCAAACCTTGGTTTAACACAGCTTGTTCTCATGCTATACATGATAGAGAGGTGGCCCACAAAAGGTACTTAAGCCTTCCATCACCAGAATCTCATGCACTTTATATTTCTGCCCGGAACCATGCCAAGTCTGTTCTCCAACTAGCCAAAAACTCCTTCATTAACAGAAAGTGTCAAAACCTTTCAAGATCTAACTCTCCTCGTGACTTCTGGCATTTAGTCAAAAATATCTCCAATAACTCTGCTTCTTCTTCTTTCCCTCCTCTACTTCAACCAGATGGCACCACTGCTATCACATCTATTTTTAAAGCTGAACTCTTCGCTCGAACCTTTGCTAAAAACTCTACCTCGGACGATTCTGGGCTTGTTCCTCCCTCTCCTCCACCCTCTGACTACTTCATGCCACGTATTAAAATTCTTCGCAATGATGTTTTCCATGCCCTCGCTGGCCTAGATCCTCAGAAGGCTTATGGACCTGATGGGATCCCTCCTATTGTTCTCCGAAACACTATTGTTTCTCCGAAACGACTAAGCAAGGTGCTTGCACCTTGCTTAGTCAAACCCTTTCTGCTCTATCTGTCAACATCTACCTTTCCTTCTTGCTGGAAGTTTGCCTACATTCAGCCTGTTCCTAAAAAGGGTGACCGTTCTAATCCCTCAAACTACCGTTCTATTGCTTTAATTTCCTGCCTATCTAAAGTTTTTGAATCTATCCTCAACAGGAAGATTCTTAAACATCTATCACTTCACAACCTTCTATCTGATCGCCAGTATGGGTTCCGTCAAGGCCGCTCTACTGGTAATCTTCTGGCTTTCCTTACTGAGTCTTGGTCATCCTCTTTTAGAGATTTTGGTGACTTTTGCTGTTGCCTTGGACAACAGATAGAGTCTGGCACAAACCTTTGATTTCCAAACTAACCTCCTACGGTTTCTATTCTCTCTGTAACTTCATCTCAAGTTTCCTTTCTGACCGTTCTATTGCTGCTGTGGTAGACGGTCACTGTTCTTCTCCTAAATCTATTAACAGTGGTGTTCCTCAGGGTTCCGTCCTGTCACCCACTCTCTTCTTATTATTCATTAATGATCTTCTAAACCAAACTTCTTGTCCTATCCACTCCTACGCTGATGATACCACCCTGCATTTTTCCACTTCTTTTCATAGACGTCCAACCCTTCAGGAGGTAAACATTTCACGCAGGGAAGCCACAGAACGCTTGACTTCTGATCTTTCTAAAATTTCTGATTGGGGCAGAGCAAACTTGGTATTGTTCAATGCCTCAAAAACTCAATTCCTCCATCTATCAACTCGACACAACCTTCCAGACAACTATCCCCTCTTCTTCAATGACACTCAACTGTCCCCCTCTTCTACAATGAACATCCTCGGTCTGTCCTTTACTTATAATCTGAACTGGAAACTTTACATCTCATCTCTAGCTAAAACAGCTTCTATGAAGTTAAGTGTTCTGAGACGTCTCCGCCAGTTTTCTCACCCCCCCCCCCAAACTGCTAGCTCTGTACAAGGGCCTTATCCGTCCATGTATGGAGTATGCTTCACATGTCTGGGGGGGTTCCACTCATACTGCTCTTCTAGACAGGGTGGAATCAAAAGCTTTTCGTCTCATCAACTCCTCTCCTCTAACTGACTGTCTTCAGCCTCTCTCTCACCGCCACAATGTTGCATATCTAGCTGTCTTCTACCGCTATTTTCATGCTAACTGCTCTTCTGATCTCGCTAACTGCATGCCTCCGCTCCTCCCGCGGCCTCGCTGCACAAGACTTTCTTCTTTCTCTCACCCCTATTCTGTCCACCTCTCTAACGCAAGAGTTAACCAGTATTCTCAATCATTCATCCCTTTCTCTGGTAAACTCTGGAACTCCCTGCCTGCTTCTGTATTTCCACCTTCCTATGACTTGAATTCCTTCAAGAGGGAGGTTTCAAGACACTTATTCATAAATTTTTGACCACTGCTTTGACCCTTTTATGGGACTGGCATTTCAGTGGGCATTTTTTTTATTGGATTTTTGTTACCCTCGGCCAGTGTCCTTTATAGGAGATTTTATAACACATTCTCTCTCTCTCTCTCTCTCTCTCTCTCTCTCTCTCTCTCTCTCTCTCTCTCTCTCTCTCTCTCTCTCTCTCTCTCTCTCTCTCTCTCTCTCTCTCTCTCATCTCGATAGATACACAGTCATGTACACCAAGTCCTCCGTGTGTACAAAATCTTTTGTGCGTTTCTTGCCCCTCACACAAGACATCATTGAACAGAAAACGGGATCCTGACCTACGTAATGCTAGAATTAAATAATTCATGTTAGTTTCCCTTAAAATCAGTCTTTCACCATTATTCTGTCCACCTCCCAGATGCAAGAGTTAACCAGTATTCTCAGTCTTTCACCATTATTCTGTCCACCTCCCAGATGCAAGAGTTAACCAGTATTCTCAGTCTTTCACCATTAATCTGTCCACCTCCCAGATGCAAGAGTTAACCAGTTTTCTCAGTCTTTCACCGCTATTCTATCCACCTCCCTAATGCAAGAGTTAACCAGTATTCTCAGTCTTTCACCATTATTCTGTCCACCTCCCAGATGCCAGAGTTAACCAGTATTCTCAGTCTTTCACCACTATTCTGTCCACCTCCCTAATGCTAATTAGGTAATTAGCTAATGGTATTCTCAGTCTTTCACTACTATACTGTCCACCTCCCTGATGCAAGAGTTAACCAGTATTCTCAGTCATTCACCACTATTCTGTCCACCTCCCTGATGCAAGAGTTAACCAGTAGAAAATTTAACTACTACTTCTACTACTACTATTACTACTACTACTACTACCACTATTGCTTACCACTATTACTATCACCGAAATAGTTATTCCTAGTAAATTTTACGGCTCCTTTAAGACGATAGTCCGACACACAACATCGGCCGCCTGATAGTCAAAATAGTCATCACATATGTATGACCATTCACTACTACTGCTACTACTGCCATCATTGTTGTTGTTGTTGTTGTTGTTGTTGATGATACGAATCTGAATAAGAGTAAAGGGTTAGGCTAGTAACAGTAGTAGTAGTAGTAGTAATAGTAACCACAATTCTTAATTAAAATATCTTAAACTTCAACAATTGTAACTACCACAATTGTAGCTACCACAATTGTAACTACCACAATTGTAACTACCACAATTGTAACTACCACAATTGTAACTACCACAATTGTAACCACCAAAATTGTAACTACCAAAATTGTAACTACCACAATTGTAGCTACCACAATTGTAACTACCACAATTGTAACTACCACAATTGTAGCCACCAAAATTGTAACTACCACAATTGTAACTACCACAATTGTAACCACCAAAATTGTAACTACCACAATTGTAACTACCACAATTATAACTACCACAATTGTACATACCATAGCATTTCCACTGTAGTCATGTTTTCCACCTACCAACATTACTTCCCAGCCACCATCACCACCACCACCACTACTACCACAATCCATCTCATCACTGCCATCACCACAGTGGTCATAATCATCACATTTAAATTGTGGTAAGATGCACTTGTGGTTGTGGCAGACGAACTGTGGTGGCGAACAATGTTGGTGGTGGTGGTAGTTGTAGTAGTAATAGTGGTTACTGTGGTGGTAGTCAAGACGGTGGTCAGTCAGTCTATAGGTAGTAAGGAGGCACCTGCAAGGATAATAATAATAATAATTGTGATTGTGATAGTAGTAGTAGTAGTAGTAGTAGTAGTAGTAGTAGTAGTAGTAGTAGTAGTAGTAGTAGTAAGAAGAAGAAGAAGAAGAAGAAGAACTGTAGATAATATCTCTCTCTCTCTCTCTCTCTCTCTCTCTCTCTCTCTCTCTCTCTCTCTCTCTCTCTCTCTCTCTCTCTCTCTCTCTAATAATAATAATAATAATAATAATAATAATAATAATAATAATAATAATAATATGATAACAATTGAAAACCATAATAATTCTCTCTCTCTCTCTCTCTCTCTCTCTCTCTCTCTCTCTCTCTCTCTCTCTCTCTACCTGGTGTGCGGCTGGCTGAGGCAGCATGCGGGATAGCCTTGTGTACAGCCTTCCCTCAGGGATGCAGTTCTTTGATCTAGAATTATCTACAAAAATAAGGAATAAAACGAGTAATTAGCCAATATATACGAAGGAATCGTGTTTCAAGATGCAAGCGATGAGCAGCACACGTTATAGGCAGAGATTTGCTTGTGTGGGTGTCATGGCACAAAATACCAATAGTAAAAAAAAAAAAAAAAAAAAGAGAAGACAATACCATCCAAATAATAACAATGCCATGAAATATTTTTTTATAGCCTAAAGGAACGGTCATAAATATAAAAATTTACTTCTTGGTTGTGTAAACAAAATTTTGTATACACTTTTGGAATCAATAAAATTTTAGAACAAGAAAATTAAATGAAATTATAAGCTAGAAATTGTTAAATTAATTGTTGATATTTTGAAATGGTACAGAGTAATATCCCTTAGTTTACAAGGCACTGGAAAATAACCATATTCCCGGGTTCTCCTGGGCCAGCCACAGGAAAATCAAAATCACTAAACATTGTAGATTAAGAGAAAATATGCCAGTACTGATAATATTCTTTATTTTGAAAGAAATTCTTTGTTAATATTTAGATCCAAAAATTATCATTAGACAGTGTTATAATCCAGGAGTACGTGGGACCATTAGCAGAAATGTTCAAGAATAATTTGTGAATATAGAATGGGTGTAAACTATCAAGGACATTGCAAAATTATGCCTTATCATTAGGCGGAGGGCTTGTTCCGTGGGTGTCAGGCGGCCAGTACAAAGTGTGGCGTGGACACTGTTTAGTTGGGTTCTACTTGTTATACGGAACAATAAATAAATAATCAAAGGCAACCTCTTAGGCAGGGTAAAAATGCTTAAATTAACACAGAATACGAGCTGGCGCCTTCCCAATATTAGTCAACAAAAGAAAAATAACAATGTGCTCTGCCCACAAACATTCATTCTCTTACTGTCTTTCATTTTCCCTTCTTTTTATCTTCTTCTATCCAAGCTCTTTACCCTTCACCAACTTTCTATCTGTTCTGTTCTGTTGAGGTGCGTCTTCTGTGCATCCCCGGCCCGGCAGCACACGACGCCAGGACTTGTTGAAACCTTCTTTGGTGAGGCGTGGCGGCTTACAGCGGGAATATGGAGGTGTGCATGCTTAGTGTGCACAGTTACTAGCAATGTATGTATCGCAATGTTGTATATGCAGTAAAAAATATTGTGTGCAGAGAAAAGTAAGCAAATATGAAGTATTACACGTATATTTGGTCCTTAAATAGTGATGGCCATGACTGACCGGGAAAGAAGCTCATTTTGGCGTTATGGCGTATTGAGATATTGTTAGTGTGTAAATAGATGGAAAATTTAATGTTTCTTATACCTTGCTACTGAAAGTGCAGTAAACATAGCGAGTTATGCTATAATGGACATGTATCCGGTCCTCAACACAACGTACTCTGGGTAAGTCAGGGAACAAGCCCAAATTGACGTTATTGTGCCATACTGATATATTGTTTGTGAGTAAATGAATAGGGGATTGAGTGCTGCATATATTTAATTCCTTTATGTGCAGCAGAGAGAGCGAGTCATGTTACAATGAACAAACTTGTGGTGGGATAGTTACGTATGCATGGATTTGAGGGTTGTGTGCTAAAAAACCTTCCACCATAGTGATCCACAGGTTCACGTGGAGGAGATATCGAGATTAAAATGGTGAACAGAAAAGTCTGACTGAGTGTTTAGCAGTGGATGAGAGATGAATTAAGGAAATGGTTGGCATGCCAAGGAATGTTTGATGGGCGTGTCCCACAGAATTAAATGGAGGTGCTCCTTTGTGAAGGGTCACACCATATCACTCCCCGTGATGTTCTCCTTTGTAAAGGATCGCACCATATGACTTCCCTGCCTCTCACCACTGTCAGTAAGGAATACATTTCAGGTATTGTAAAAGTCCCCAGGTATGTAATGTGTACTGCAATTACCTAGGTCTGTGCTGTGCCCTGTAAACACCATCATCCAACTCTTCTTTGCACTCCTATCCTTCTCTGTAACTTAACGTCAAGTTTCTTTTCTAACTGTTCTATTGCTCCAGTGACAGACAGTCACCATTCTTCTAAGTCATGTTCCTCGGGGATCTGTCCTGTCACCCACTCTCTCTGGTATTCATCAATAATCTTCTAACTGGTCACCATTCTTCTCCTCCCAGGGATCTGTCCTGTCACCCACTCTTTCTGGTATTCATCAATAATTTTCTAACCAAAAATCGTTGTCACGTTCACTCCTATGCTGATGATATCACTCTGCATCTTTCCACATCTTTTTGTAGATGTCCAAGCATTCAGGAATGTAACAGTTCACTCAAAGAAGCCACAGAATGCCTGATTTCTGACCTTTCTAAAACCTGTGATTGGGAGAGAGCAAAATTAAGTGTTGTTTAGTGCCTCAAGAATCCAAGTTTTACATCTAACAAATAAACACAAGCTTCCAGACAACTATCCCTTCCTCTTCATTGACCTTCAACTGTCCCCTCTATTACACTGAACATCCTCAGGTCTGTCCTTTACTAGTAACCTAAACTGGAAATTTCACATCTCATCTCTAGCTAAAACAGTTAAGCACTTCGAGTTGTCTCCGCCAGTTTTCCTCACCCCCACTGAAGCTAACTCTGTACAGGGGCCTTATCCATCCATGTCGGCCTCGCTGCACAAGACTTTCTTCTTTCTCTCACTTCTGTTCTGTCCACCTCTCTAATGCAAGAGTTAACCAGTATTCTCAATCATTCATTCCTTTCTCTGGTAAATTCTGGAACTCCTTGCCTGCTTCTGTATTTCCACCTTCCTATGACTTGAATTCCTTCAAGAGGGAGGTTTCAAGACACTTATCCATAAATTTCTGACTACTGCTTTGACCCTTTTATGGGACTGGCATTTCAGTGGGCTTTTTTTTTTTTTATTGGATTTTTGTTTGCCCTTGGCAACAAAAAAAAAAAAAATAAATAAATAAATGTATGGTGTATGCCTCACATGTATGGGGGTACTCCACTCGTGTTGCTCAGCTGGTTAGGGTGGAATCAAAAGCATTTCATCTCATCAACTCCTCTGACTGACTGTCTACAGACTGCCTGCCCCCCCCCCCTCTCTCTCTCTCTCTCTCTCTCTCTCTCTCTCTCTCTCTCTCTCTCTCTCTCTCTCTCTCTCTCTCTCTCTCTCTCTCTCTCTCTCTCTCTCTCTCTCTCTCTCTCTCTCTCTCTCTCTCTCTCTCTCTCTCTCTCTCTCTCTCTCTCTGCTGCAGTGTTGCATCTCTTGTTATCTTCTGTAGTTTCTTGCATGGCAGCTGGTCTTCTGATCATCTTAACTGTCTGCCTCTCCTCCTGTTGTGGTCTCGTGGCACAAGGCTTGCTACTATTCTGTCCACCTCCCAGTATTCTCAGTCTTACATTCCTTTAACTGTTAAACTTAAGAACTCCCTGCCTGATCCTGTATTTCCCCCTGCCTGTAACTTCAGTTCTTTCATGAAGATGGTCTCATGACACTTATCAAATTTTGATTATTTTTTTCTTCATAATCATATTCTATTGAGATTGGCACCTTAATGTAGTCTTCTCTATATAAGTTAGTTGTCTTTGTCTTTCCAGAATCCTCTGCATCTGGGGAGGAGCCTGGAGTGGACACTTCCCCAGCCACAGACCATGCTGGTGTGAGGCAGCAGCCTGAGGTGCTCCTTTGTGAAGGGTCACAGTGTATCACTCCCCTGCCTCTCACCACTGTTGGGAAGGAATGCATTTCAGGTATTGTAAAAGTCCCTGTGTACAGTCTACAGGCCATCTAGGGAGGAGCCCTGAGGTGGCACTTGTAGATAACTGGATCCTTATTAAGGGGATAAAGATTTTCCAGAAGTGTTAGTGTGATGTGGATCAAGAAAACTTAAAATATTATAAACCTTTCTTTTATTTGTTTGATTATTTTGCTGAGTATTATTTTGTTCATGACTGAGTGGTAAGGAGGGGAGTGATCTCATAGTATCTCGTCTCTATGCCTATCTAGTTTGGTCTTAAAAGCGTGGACAGTTACGGCATTGACAATGTCTTCACTGAGTTCATTCCATTTGTTCACACTTCTGTGAGGAAAACTATACTTCTTAATGTCTCTTCTACAGTTAACTTTCTTCAACTTCTTATTGTGTCCCCTTGTACTCTGTGTGTCTAAAGTTATAAAATACATTTTCCATACCATTTACCATTCTATAGATGTTTATTAAATCTCCTCTCTCTCTCTCTCTCTCTCTCTCTCTCTCTCTCTCTCTCTCTCTCTCTCTCTCTCTCTCTCTCTCTCTCTCTCTCTCTCTCTCTCTCTCTCTCTCTCTCTCTCTCTCTCTCTCTCTCTCTCTCTCTCTCTCTCTCTCTTATTTTCAAGGGTAGGAATTTCCAACATTCTTAATTTCTCTTCCTAGGTTGACTTGCTCAACTCTGGAACCATCTTAGTGACTACTCTTTGTACTCTTCCTAATTTTATAATATTCCTCCTTGTATGAGGAGACCATATTTCCAGTCTTGGTCTTATCATGGAAATCAACAACTTTTTTATAATTTCTTTATCCAAATGTGAGAATGCCATTCTCATTCTTTTTAACAAATTCATCATCTTTCCAGTAATTTTATCAATGTGTCTGTATGGAGTCAAATTTTCAGTAACTGTTACTCCCAAATCCATTTCCTCTTTTGATTTCTGTAACTTCACACCATCCATCTCATAATGATATTGTAATCTTTTCTTACTCTTACCAAACTCCATTACTTTACATTTACTTAAATTGAATTCCATTTGCCAAGATTTACTCCATCTGTTTATCTTATTTAAATCATCTTGCAGTACCAGTACTGGTACCGGTACAGAAACCGTGCGATTCCCACCATGGTGCGAGCCATCAATCAGTAGTCCCTTCTAGATTAGACTTACCTTTAGGATTAATGTTAAGTATTTCTCCACCCCCTATATACATTTCCAGTTTGTTAACTGCCTAAATAATAAACCGTTTATTATTATTATTATTATTATTATTATTATTATTATTATTATTATTATTATTATTATTATTATTATTATTATTATTAGTCATTTACATTTTCTATCCTTCTCATCAGCTTAGCATCATCTGCAAATAAGTTCATATAACTGTCTATTTCTTCATTTATGTCATTCACATACATTACAAACATTATCAGTCCCAACACTGACCCCTGTGGGACACCACTAATTACTTTCAGCCAAGATGAATTCTGGTCTTGTATTACAGTTCTCATCTCTCTATCATCCAGATAGTCCTCCATCCACTCCAGCAGTCTTCCTCCAATTTTTCCACATTTTTTTATCTTCCATAGCAATCTTTGGTGTGGTACTTTTGTCAAACGCTTTCTTCAAGTCTGAGTAGACACCATCCACCCATCTGTCTCTCTCCTGCACAATGTCGACTACTCTTGAATAAAAGGACAGTAAGTTCATGGAGCATGATCTTCCCCTCCTAAATCCAAATTGACAATTTACCAAAACTTTATCTCTTTCCAAGTGTTCCATCTATCTCTCCTTTATTTTTCTTTCACAGTTTTCCTACAACACTAGTCAAGGACACTGGTCTATAATTTATTGGGTCTTCTTTATTTCCTCCTTTGAATATTGGTGTAATATTTGCTCTCTTCCAATCTTTTGGTACTCTTCCCTGTGATAGTGGTGTCACCACTAGACTGTGAATTTTATAAGCCAGTTGTTCTCTACATTCCTTCAATATCCAGTTTTATGGGACAAGAGGTATGCTGGTGCTATCCCATCTCCATATCTTTTAATATACAGTTTAGCCTTGAATCCATGTATACTCCTTGCATTTACTATTTCCTTATCCAGACTGTTCTATACATCTGTACTTCTTTGTGGGAAACTATATTTTTTTTATGTCTCTTTTACAAGTACTCTTCTTCAGCCTCTTTCCATGTCCTCTAATATCTCACGTATCCTAAACCATCAAGTCACTCTGGTCCACCTCCTCCACTTCCTCCTGTGCTTTGTATATAGCAGTCAAGTCTCCCCTTTCTCTCCTTTTTTCCAGTATTGGTGGGTGCAACTCTGCCAGTCTCTCTTTGTATGAAAAACGACTCTTGGTACCATCTCTCAGCTTTCTCCAACTTCATTACATCCTTTTTTCATGTAGAATGAGCACACTACAGCTGCATATTTCAGTCTAGTTCAAATCAGTGATGTAATCATCTTCCTGATCATCTTTTCATTGTTATACTCAAAAGATGGCCTTATTCCTCTCAACAAATTATAGGCTTAACAAATTATAGGTTTCTCCTGTAGTTCTGCTAATGTGTTTCTCTGGGATCAAATTTCCACTGACCGTAACACCCAGATCGTTTTCCTCCTCTGCTTTACTCAACCTCTCACCATTCAACACATAATTTCCTTTTACTCTTCTCTCACTCTTTCCAAATTCCATTACTTTACATTTCTCTGGATTAAACTCCATTTCCCATCTATGACTCCACTCCAATATCTTGTTCAGATCCTCTTGCAACACTCCACAATCTTCCTCACTCTCAACTCTTTCAGGAACTTGGCATCATCTGCACAGAAGGCTCATGTAGCTATTCACACTCTGTATCATATCATTCATATATGACTGGTGCCAGCACTGAGCTTTTGGGTACTCCACTTTCAGTTTTCCTCTGTGATGACTCCCAATCTTTTACCACAGTTCTCATCTCTCTCTCTCAGTCAAGAAATTCTCCATCCATCCCAGCAGGTCACCTCTCAGACCATCATCATGCTCCATCTTCCATGGCAGTCTCCTGTGTGGCACTTTATCAAAAGCTTTCTTCAGGTCTAAATATACACAGTCTGCCCACCCATTCCTCTCTTGTATTGTATCCACCACTTTTGAATAAAAACTCATCAGGTTTATAATACATGACCTCTGTCTTCTAAATCCAAATTGTTTTATCATCACTTCATTTTCTAGGTAATGCATTAATTTATCCTTCTTTAATCTTTCAAACATTTTACATACCACACTTGTTAGAGACACTGGTCTGTAGTTCATCGCCTCTTCTTGTTACCACCTTTATAAATTGGAATTATTTTTTAGTCTCTTTCATTTAAGCAGGACTCTTCTTTCATTTAAGGAACTCTCAGTAATACTGTGCACCACCCATGTCACCTGCTGATTGCATTCTTTCAGTATCCATCCCAACACTTTTTTGGGTCCAGGGGCCTTTCTAACATCTAGTCCCTCACACTGTTTCCACATGTCTTCCTCAGTCACCTGGATTTTCCCTGGACCCATTTTTTCACTCATCTCACTTTGCCCCACAAATATCCTCTCATTGTGAACGCTAAATGAAAACTCTTATTCATCATCTCTGCCATGTCAGCCAGATCCTCACACATTTGACCATTCACCTTCTTTGTTTTTCATTTTGCTCCTCACACACCTGAAGAATAGTTTTGGTTCCTCTTTACATTTGTCCATAACATCGTTCTCATAACTTGTCCTTTCTTCTGTAATAACCCTTACACAGTCATTTCTTGTAGTGGTGTAGTTTTGCCACATCTTTGCATTTTTCACCTCCATCTATTCCATGCCTTCTTCCTCTCCTCCCTCACTACTTCACATATTCTTTTATAGCAGTCTTTGTGTTTTTATTTTCTTCTTATTGTGTTTATATCTTTCATATCAATCTTCAGTGTGGTACTTTGTCAAACGCATCCTTTAACTTTAACTTCACATCTTCTGTTATACCAGTCTTTGTTATATCTTATCTTTGTGTTTCCTTTTCGTACACATCTTTTCACTCCCTTCTTATATATACCTAGTGACTAATGCTTCCTACTTCTGCACATCTTTTGCTGTAATAAAGGCATTCCAGTCCATCTTACCAAAGTATCTCCTCATTTATTTGAAGCTAGTTTTACCATAGCTAAATATTTCATCCTTATAATTTTCCCATCTACTTTCCTCTTCTTTTTCTTTGATATGAAACCTTACCATCACACAATCACTTTTCCTACAGGATGATTGTAGTTCATGTGTTCAACAATGTCCACTTCTCTTAATAATACCAAATTTAGTCTTTGTAGTGCCTCTCCTCCTCTGTGTGTAGTGTTTTCCTTGGGCTGTCTGGCTTTCTGGCTTTCTGGTTGGCTGGCTGGCTAACTAACTGACTGGTTGGATGCCTGGCTAACTGGCTGACCGGCTGGCTGGTTGGTTTTCCTGCTGACTAGCTGACTGGCTGGCTATCTGGCTGACTAGTCCACTGTGGGATAGCTCGCTGGTTGGCTGGGTGACTCCTCAAGGGTGGCTGTCCCATCTCTCAAGTGGCCACATTTTGCAGGCGTCCCCAACCCCTCCCGCCCTGAGTGAACACACCCCCAGACAAAACCTCTAAGGGGGCCAAGGGGAAGGAAGCAGCCCAGGCCCTTTCCAATGCTGAGAGAGGTATGTCACTTCACTGCCAAGAAGGAAAGTTTCAGCTTCATTTTGCATGTTGTTTGTGTTGCTTTATGAATTTTTTTTTTTTTTTTTTTTAATATATATATATATTTTTTATACCGTTGGTTCAGATATCCTACATGTCAATTGTTTTTGCTTTATTTATCAGTGTGTTCCTATCTTATATCTCTAGTTTTACATTGTTGTAGTTGACAGTGAGCAATTGTGTTACATCTGCACTGTTTTACTTTTATTTGTCAGCAAGCCTCTTCATCTGATACAGTTCCTGCCAGTTTGAACTCATTTTGACTCTGCAAGGGAAGTATCCATAACTCCTCATTACTTTGAGTATGAGGAGGACAGTTTCAACTTCATCTTTATCTTTTTGCTTTATCTTTCATTCAACAGTTTTTTAACTTAATTTGTTCGTAAATGTCGTTCCAAATCCAAAATGTTTGAAAACCGATACATTCAAACTTCGATACATTCTAAAATAGATTAATCCATTCTCAGACTCGCATCCACCATGTCTTAGTGGGTAATGACCAACACTCATGCTGCTAAGATGGCTGCTCCACAGCATCTCCAGCTTAGAATTTTTTTTATTCAGAAAAGCTGTATTGAATGAACTTAGTGATACAGAACTCATCAAAAGATATTGTTTAGACCATGCTGGCATTCTCTTTGTCACCCATGAAGTGAGGGAAGCCTTACAGAGACAGAGAGGAGCAACCCACTCGCTGCCAAAGTGAAGGTGATCATAACACTTAGACATCTTGCTGCTGGGAAAAGCTACTGGAAAAATGCAGTTGTGCAGTAGTGATGGCATTGTGGGTCATCAGGAGAGCCACAGGAGGCTTGGGATTACTCCTGAGCCCCGAACCTTGTTTGTTTACGTTGAGGTTCTTCAGTAGGATCACATTTAACTTATTTCAAAGATTGAATTACTGTCTTACCCTCTGTCTCTCCTCCAAAGGAAATATTTATAGAAACTATAAATTAGTAATAAATAGGAGCTTTTGTTATGTGTTGTAGTATTTGAAATCGAGTAACTTTGTTTTGAAAACCAAATTATGGTACAGTAATCAAAGCAATTAGGAGTCAAAGTTTTTGTTAAAAAACAGAGTTGTTCGGAGAGGGAGGCATTCAGTAACTGAGGTTCCACTGTATACATTTCTTGGATTCATTTTATCACTGAGAAGGAAGTGTACATAATGACCTCATGTCTTCCACAAGTGGTGCAGTGTCGTGTGGTAATGCAGCAGCCAGCTGTGGACGTCATGAGTGTTATCACCCCAGAGGTACTCATGGGGCATCACAGTGCATATTTACAGTGTAAGAGCACAGAGACCTGTGGTCATAACACGCTGCTATATTCATCCCAGGCTTTGCCAGATTCTTGATAGATGACTGTGTGTGCCAGAAAAAGCTGAAACTGTTGCTTATCTTAGCTTTTATTATACATCATTCATTTGAGAGAAGCACAGAGTGAGTGTCCCAGCAACATAATACACATTCCTTGTAACTAAAGGAATCTATACACAAGAATGAGATTACCTCAGCTACCACTGACATGTTGGGATTGAAGGGTAAAATGAAGTGTGAGGTGGTATCAAAGCTCCAAGACTAATTCCATAGTACACCAACAGGTGGCTGTACAAGGATGCATGTCTGATGGGACTGGACAGTGACAGTTATCAAGCAGTCTGCCAATTGGTGTCTTTCTGTGAACTTTGTGAGCCATGTCACATGAGTTTTGTGGCCTCATGCTGAACTTCATATTTCATCATGAACTGCAAACAAGAGCAGAGTTAACACCAAATTGTGTGTCAAATTCAGCAAAGACCTTTGACATGATTTAGCACATGTGTGGCAAGGAAGCAGTGAGTTATGTGAGGTGCGTCAAGTGCCATGTATTCTTCAAGAGCAGCGGAATATCTCTGGAAGATGACAAGAGGTCAGGATGATATTCCATGAGCTCAGCCACTGAAAACATGGAAACGGTTGAGTGACGTGCAAGGGAATTGTTGGAGATCAGCGAAGGGAGTTGGTGTCAGGGTTGGTGCATCATACAGAACAGCTGAGGCAATCCCCATGTTTGATTTGAATATGACCACATAGCTGAAAAATGTGTGCCCAGGCTTCTGATCTCCAAACAGAAGGTGCCCCAGATGACCCAACCTTCACATTGAGGGTCTCCACTGGGGACAAGACCTGGATCCACACTTCATTTGTAACTTCTTCCTCTTCCTAAAGATAAAGGAAGTTGTGCGTGAAAAGGATGCCATCTTGACACCATGAAACGAGAAAGGATGGATCTAAGTTTGAAAAGTCAGACTTAAAAGGGAGATAGGAAGGAATTGGTTTTCAGATGGAGTGGTGGATGAATGGAATGGACTCAGTAATCAGGTTGTTAGTGTTGGTTCTTTAGGATTTTTAAAAGATTTATGGATGGGGATGGTAGATGGAAATAGGTAGGTATATTTTGTGCAGGGACTGCCACGGGTAAGCCTGATGACTTCTGGCACCCTTTCTGATTTCCATATGTTGTTATGCTGTGTTCCATGGAAGAGGTTGAGCCTTAGTCACAGAAGGTGCTTAACATGCTTTGAGGACAAGACTTACTGAACACGTGTGAGCAGTGACAGCAGGACTGGGACCACTTTATTGGTGGTGAAGGTGACTGTTTTGAAGGAGTGATGCCCAAACTTAATACATGGATAAGTCTTGTAACATTTTGATATCAGTCGTCTTGTATTCTAAATCTATCAGTTAGTATTGCAGTGCCATACACTGTACATGTTCCTCCACACTCATCTCTTTTCCTGCACAGAGTAGTGATGTGTGGAGTAGGATGGGGGTTTCGAGAGAATAGTTAATGACATCATCATCTGTTCTGCTGTAATAATCTGAAATACAGTAAGGTGGTGTGGACAAATGGTAACAATGAAAGTGAATGAGTTTGTAAATGTTTATGGTTTCTCCAAATGTTGGTGCCACAAATTCCAGTGAATTTCATGTGAAATAAATTATTGGTATGTGGACTAATAAACTGCTTTTTATGAGGAGTTCCACATAGACCAAGATTTGGGAATGTGATCTTTGGAGGAAGTTGTCTGATCTTTTTTACTACTCTGGGCAAGTTTGTATGAATGTAATGAAGGAATGCTAGAGGGAGCCAGCCAGTGAGGTGGATACTTGCTCTCAGTGGGTGAGTACTGGGGGAGAGATGACAGGGAAGGCTCTCACCACACTATTTTACAACAACAGAACAAGTGGAGATGAATAGGTAAGATGCATGCATGGAGGCACAGTTTCAGAGAACAATACGAGGGACCCATCAGGTCCATAAGCCTTCTGAGGGCAGCAAGGGCATGGAAAACATCACTGGGAAGGATCTTAATGGGTAGCATGAAGTAGTTGGAGGGTAGAGGAGAGGGAGGAACAAGCCCTGGATCTTAATGGGTAGCACGAAGTAATTGCTGCTGTTGCTCTTTGGGCCAATCACAGTGTTTCCTGCCTCTGGTCTCATCTCGAGTACCAGCTCACTCCTTCCTGATTTCAGTGCTGCCAATGCCCATCTTCACTACCCACGGCACAGTGCTACTAACGTCATCCCCCTGTCGTAACATAGTTTTAGGAACATGAGCACGTTGAAGTTGTTAACTTTCAAAATCAAATATAGTTATTTTAATTAAAACAGTACTTTTCATTAGTGAAGAGACAGGATAAACATTGAATTAGAAGTTTTTGAAGATGTTTCTAAGTTTTCTAAGATCAAGATTAAAATAAAGATTTGGATTTTTAATTTTTTTTTTACTTAAAATATCAATATTGTTATCACTAGTATCAGAATCTTGGATTTATAGATTTATTGGTTATCAGTTATCGGCGATAAATCTATCACCAGTTACTGAATTATCAGTTATCACTGATAACATTATCATCATTGATTTATCATTTATTGTGATAAGTTTTCATTATCATCGCCAGCTATGCAATTGAGTGATTGCTTTATAAGGTTTACCACTGTTTCTTTATAGCAGATATATAGTACTGTGCCTTCACTTGATGATGCAGGTAATGCAAACTTGAAAAGTCAGTAAACAAGTAATGTAATGAAGGTTGGGAACCAATGGTTTAGGACAAGAGAAAGAGTGAGGATTGTATGTCTCCATAGCACATACTATCACCTTTGTTATGCACTCAGCACACAGAGATGGGTACCCTATGACACAGAAACAGTAGTCATTCCAAGGCAAATCAGCATAATACCTACTCAGCTCCAGTAGGGGCAAAATGACAAAGGCACCTCCACTTTGGGGAATCTTGGGGACAGATTGGAAGGATAGGACAAGATGCAGATTGTGATTGGAGGAGCCCAATGGAGATGATAGGATGATAGCATAAGCAGAAGGGTTAGAGGTGAGGAAAAGGTCAAGAATATTGGGCATATCTCCAAGACAATCAGGAATACAAGTAGAGTGTTGTACCAGTTGCTCTAGGTCATGGATGATAGCAGAGTTAAAGGCTAGTTCACCAAGATGGTCAGTGAAGGGAGAGGAAAGCCAAAATTAGTAATGACCATTGAAGTCTCCAAGAATGGAGATCTCTGCAAAAGAGAAGAGAAACAGAATGTGCTCACTTTAGAAGTTAAGTAGTCAAAGAATTTTTCTAGCAAGAGGAGCTACTTGTAGGTGAGAGGTATACAGCAGAGATAAATTTTGTTTGAGAGTGACTGTAGTCATAGCCAGACGGTGAAAAATCCAGAAGATTCAAGAGTGTGGGCACAAGAGCAAGTTAAGTTGTTGTATGCATAGTTGCAACATCCAGCTTTGGGCAGAAAATGAGGATAGAGAAAGTAGGGGGGAACAAAGAAGGGGGTACTGTCAGTTGCCTCAGACACCTGTGTTTTGGGGAGGAAAAGATGAAGTTTAGTAGAGAGGTTGTGTTCTACAGATTGAAAAGAAGATGTAAGGCCACAAATGTTGCAGAAGTTATTGAAGAAAAAGTTGAGGGTGGTGTCAAGACACTCACCAGAGGAGCAGTCTGATCTGGGGACATTTGTCCTGGGGACTCCGAGGCTGGTGTAGGAGTCGCCATGATAATTTTGAATTTTGAGTGAAGGATGTATTAGGTGCTTGTAGAGTTGTGTGAAAGAACAGAATTTTTAAAAGGCAGGTTGTGAAATGTTCAGTGAGGTCACAGCTGGCTGTTCCATCTCTTTTGTCTTTCCTTTTTGGAACAGCTTTGTGGTGTGAAGGGATAGAGTGAAGATAAAAAGATTTGTCCATCTGTATACCAGGCCAAAAATCTGACACAGGATGGTCTAAACAAAGCCCCACACACACATGCACACATCATTCACACTCTTAACCCTGTTGGTCCCTGGAAGAAAGGGTTATTCTTGTGGACCACCGTGCTACACCCTAAGACCAGAGTAAAAAAGATAAATGAATGAAAAGCGATAGTTGTTAGTGCGGTGATGGTCAGAAGTCAAGCTTCCTGTGCCTTGACATTTCCTTCAGTCTGGAGTTCTCTACTGACAGTCTCCTCACAAAGCCTGGGAATAGATGGGTCCTTAGACTTGAGACTAGAGGAAAACACACAATCAGGAAAGTGAGTGCAAGAGGACACTCAGCTAATGACCTCAGCTGTACAAAGATGACCAGTGTGCAGGACTCTCTTGTCATGACACAGCCTCTGCTCACACTGGCTGCCTGTGGGACTGCTGCCTCATTTACAAACACCCACTATATTTGATTTTTGACCTTGTTTTATTTATTTATTTGTTTGGATTTTAATGCATTTATTTATCTTTATTATTATTGTTATTATCATTATTATTGTTGTTGTTGTTGTTGTTGTTGTTGTTGTTGTTGTTGTTGTTGTTATTTATTTTATTTTATTTATTTCATTTACTGGGTTTGTTAGTGTGTCTGTTGCTAGCAGTGCTAGTAGTTCCTTTTATGGTTATTTGATTGATTTTCTTCTCCTGACCTCTGCTTTTCCTTATTATTTCATGGTTCCATTTAGATTTGCAGTTATAGGAGTATTATTTGTATCAATAATGGTGATAATGAAAATAGTTATGATAGAGAGTCCCAATTAATGACCATAACAAGCTCTCTGTTATAAATATTTCATGCCATTAATAAAAAAAATAAAGTGTGCATTATTTTTTGTTTGTTATTCATAATTGCATTGAAACTAGGACACACAGAATGTACACCAGCATGCACACAAATGCTTACAGTCAGTGAGTCAGTCAGTCAGTGTTTGATGCAGGAGTACCAAAGTGAAATATCAGCAAAATAAGTCATGTACAATAATACACAGTGCACAATAGATAATACATGCTACATAATGAAATGATACATAACACTAAATACATATAAAAATACATAATACAAAAGACAATACATAAACAATACATAATAAAAATAAGTGACACACAGTGCATATCTACCTTCAGCCCAAATAAAACAACAACACTACCAATACAAGATACCTAATTAAATAAAGGATACCTAATTAACACACCGGGTCCAATAGGGGGTACCTAATTAACACACTGGGTCCAATAGAGGATACCTAATTAACACACTGGGTCCAATAGAGGGTACCTAATTGACACACTGGGTCCAATAGAGGGTACCTAATTAACACACTGGGTCCAATAGAGGGTACCTAATTGACACACTGGGTCCAATAGAGGGTACCTAATTGACACACCAGGTCCAATAGAGGGTACCTAATTAACACACCTGATCCAATAGAGCAGTGGTTTCCAACCTGTGGGGCGCACCCCCCTAAGAGGGCACGAAGGACTGCCAGGGGGGGCGTAAGCACTTCATAAAGTGGAAAAGTTACTTAGTAGATGATTATATATCAACATTATTGATTTTGATGGAATACATAATTGGTTAAGTATTGAGAAAACATTTCAGATATGAATTATGAAATGTTATTGTCTTAATACAATTATAAATTATTTCAAATGCTACTAAGTAACTAAGGAATTAAACAACTATAAAAGATAGAGAGAGAAACGTGCTGTAAATATAAATATTGTAATGATTACCAGAAACAACGCATCGTTTGTATGGTTCCCATTCGGTTCACGTCTCGGACACGTCAGTACTCCAGCTTTGGGAGCTGGCTGTGTGGCCACACCGCCACAGTAGTATGAGGGTGCGGTGGTAAGACGGTAGCTCTGTGACCGTTCTGGACGTAACAAGTGCCTCGTAAATATAACTGTTAATTGCAAAATTACAAAGCTAAGGAATAGTTTTGAGCGTGTGCGTTTGTTTATTTCACTAAAATTTTGAAATATGGAAAAGTATTTGATTAAAGGCAAAAGGAAAGAAACTGAAAGTGAACCTCACTCCAGTAAATGTGATGAAAGTAGCAAGCATACGAAAACCAGAAAGTATGACAACAGCTATCTCTCGCTTGGATTTACATCTACGGTTGTTAGTGGAACGGAGAGACATCAATGTGTGTTGTGTTTAAATATTTTGGCCATGGACAGCATGAAACCAAGCAAATTGAAGCGCCACCTTGAAACACAGCACCCTGAACATGTTGGCAAATCTCTGGAATTTTTTAAAAGGAGACTTGATGAATTTAATAAACAGAGGCGGGCTTTCACGAAGACATCTACCACAGCTGCAAGTGCTTTGCTTGCTTCTTATAAAGTTTCCTACATAATTGCAAGATGCAAAAAAGCTCACAACATAGCAGAAACCTTGGTATTACCCGCTGCTATTGACATGGTGGAAATAATGCTCGATGAACAAAGTGCCAACAAGTTACGCAGCATTCCTCTTGCAGATAATACAGTTGGCAGAAGAATTTCAGACATTAGTGATGATTTATGTGATCAGTTGACAGATGTACTTAAATATTCGCATTTTGGGTTGCAAATAGATGAGGCTACTGATGTAGTGAAAGATGCTCATTTAATAACTTATGTGTGCTATATATCTGCCAATGAAATTAAGGAAGATCTGTTGTTTTGTAAACCTATTGTTGGTAGAGCCACAGCTGTAAAAGTGTTCAACATGATTGACAATTTTTTCAATGAACATGGAATAAGCTGGGAAAATTGTGTTGGACTGTGCACTGATGGAGCCCAGTCAATGGCAGGACGACATGCTGGACTGCAAGCTTTGGTGAGGGAAAAGGCTCCACACACTTCATGGACGCACTGCATGCTTCATAGACAGGCACTTGCATCAGGCAGTATGAATGAAGAGTTAGGTAATTTGCTCAAAGATGTTGTCAGGGTTGTAAATTACATAAAGAACAGTCCATTGAAAGGAAGACTGCACAGTTATGTAAAGATTTTGGTGCTGAACACACTGCTCTACTGTATTACTGTGAATCACGCTGGCTATCCCATGGAAAAGTACTCCATAGAGTGTATGAACTTAGAAATGAAATTGCTACATTCATTTGTGAAAATAAAAACAAAGATGAAGACTTTTTTTCACAGATGATTATTTCATTAAAAAACTTGCTTACATGGTTGATATCTTTGAGAAACTTAACCAACTGAATCAGTCTATGCAGGGGCTCCACATGAATATTTTCGCACAGAGTGACAAAATACGTGCATTTATGAAGAAAATTGAGTTATGGAAAAGGAATGTAGAAAATAACAGTTTTGACATGTTACCAAACTTGCAAGAGTTTCTCAAACATGCTAGCGTACTAGGTGGAAATTAATTGTTTGCTGAGCACTCTCCTGGGGAAGTGCTCATTTTACTTTAAAGATGTAGACACAAGTGATTACGAATGGATAAGAAACCCATTTGGTGATAACTCTACAAGCACACTGTCTACAGCTGACCAGGAGCAACTTATTGATTTGTCATGTGACGGTTCGCTGAAACTTGTGTTTGATGCAGGACCTTTGGAAAAATTTTGGTTGCAAGTTAAAGATGAGTACCCTTCCTTGTCAACTAAGGCCATTGGCATTTTATTACGTTTTGTGACATCATACTTGTGTGAATCAGGATTTAGTTCAGTTGCTGTCCTCAAAACAAAATACCGTTCTTGCTTAGTAATAGAAAAGGAATTACGGGTCTCAATTTCATCACATTCTCCGAGATTTGAGAAACTCTGCTCAGAGAAGCAAGCGCAACCATCACACTAGTAAAGGTAAGCCAATACATTCAGTCATACATAATTATGTATTGTATAATTTTTTTTTTATCGCTGATTTGTGCCGACTATGACAGTAAATAGCAGTATTTAAACCAGAGTGGAGGGGGCGCAGGGAACTTGTCATTTAACGAAGGGGGACGAGAATTCGAAAAGGTTGGAAACCACTGCAATAGAGGGTACCTAATTAACACACCTGGTCTAAGTCAAAGCCTTACCACACCTGTACTATCCTCAGATGCAGCCAGCAAGGAGGCAAGCGGCTCATCTGTCAGTGTGCGCCTACCATACCCACAGCCATACCAACGGAGGGCCAACGACACCCAAGTCTAGCCGCAGGAACAAATGTAGTAGGTGGTGTGGCTGGGAGGTGCAGCTGAGAGTGGTGGTGTGACAAGTGTGGAGGCTTAAGGCTTATAGGTGATGTAAGAGATTAGCTAAGATGTGGCTGGTGCAAAACAGTGTTGAGGTGGTAGGTGGTGTGGCTGGGTGGTGTTGCCAGGGTGGGGGGGGAGGGGTGATGCTGTGGCAGGGAGTGATGGCATGGTAATGGAGTGCTGTGATGGAGTGTTAAGCAAAAGTGCACTCATGTTTATTCATTGACTAAAGGTGATGCTGGGAGTGTGGGAGGAGGACCCCTTAGGGAACAGTAAGAGAGAGAGAGAGAGAGAGAGAGAGAGAGAGAGAGAGAGAGAGAGAGAGAGAGAGAGAGAGAGAGAGAGAGAGATAATGTAAAATTATTTGTCATTTCATGTGATTTCTTGTGATTTATGACTGCAAAATTTACACCTAAGAATTATAAAAAAGGAAAATCATGAATCTTGAGAAATGCATTGAAAAGGAAAAAAATTACAGATTACAGTTCATTGCAGTGCAGAAGTTTTGATGTATAAATATTTCTGAACATTCAACAATTATCTTCAAATATTTTCTTAATATTTTAATGTTTGATGACGTATGACCCTTACTGTGGTGCCTTGAAAGCAATTAGTCAATTCACTCGTTCATAAATTGTAACCCATCTTTTTATACTGTGCCACTTTTCACTATATAGAGGACAGACAGCCATCACCACCATACATCTGCTCCTTTCTCCCTGCAGATGTGGTGACAAGTAGTGAGGTCACCACTGAATCTGACACACCTGCTGAGCCTGACCTGGTGTCTTTCTGTGCTACCCTGGGCAACAACCGAGCCCTGCGAGTCCCTACCCTCTTCAAGCCAGGTCAGTCATGGTCAGGGGAAGCTCAAAAAATATTTCAGAACAGTGCAGGGATTATCTCCAACACAAATGGAGACCTGCAAAATGTACCTGTCTCCCTCTATATACCAGACAGGCAATCCCTCATAGGGTGGCCCAGGCAAAGCACTACACTCTCATACACGCATCATTCATACTCTTAGTTCTGTCACCTCCTGGTGGTTAGCAGTCATCTCGAAGACCACTCTGCTACACCCCAGGAACTTAGGCATAGCACATCAGGTCATATACTTGGAAAATAAAGTGAAAATACTTGCTCCTGACAAGCTTACAAAACCAATAGTGCACTTGTGAACTCCTCCTAAACTAAGGATAAAACACTGTTATATTAGGTGCCTAAGATTGAAAAGTAGATAGACTAAAGCACTTACTGTTTTGTGCCAGTTAGTGTGGAGTTAACACTTGGAGATTGAGAAAAGTACAAAGGGAAGAGACAGTTCACTTCTTAGCCTGGTCTGAGTGTACCATTGTTTGAGGCAGGTGTTAGGCTGGCATGTATATGGGATGGACAGGAGAGACAAAGCACCAGGAATATGGCTAGATTTAAAAACCATGAGGATTAAGATTGTTTTCAAATTGAGTGGTAATTGAATGATAATGAGGTTGTTAATGCCAAGTAAATAGTGAGTTTCAAAAGATTACACAAATTTATGAACCAGGGTGATTGATCAAAATAGGTAGGCATGTTCAGGGACTGACTGCCCTATGTAGGGCTGATGGCTTCTTGCAGCTTTTGTTGTTTTTGTGCTCTTATGTTCTTATAAGGGAATAAAGTCTTAATGAGTAATGATGGAAGAAAAAGACAAGGTTAGTCATCAGGACCAATAAACTGGCATTGGCACTGGTGGCTCTTGGTTTGCATAAGTTGTTTTACATTAATTAGTTTAATGTGACTTAAAATATAATAAATTAAGCCCTTTCACTGCAATAAGCAACAATTTGCAGCACTAAGAAGTATGTATGAAATCTTTATAAGCATGTGCAAAAAAGAAGAGCATGAAAAAGAATAGATTTTGCAATTTTTGGTGTAGTGTAGTGTAGTGTTTGGGGTAGATCAGCAACAGACATGCCAGAGTGCTGAGTGACTGAGGAAAGATTTGACAGACAGCAGGGAAAGGGTTCATTGAATTTACGTGATCTTTTCACCTCGGCACGACCCGTCGCTGTGCTTACATAAATATTAAGGAAATTTGTTTCCTCTTTTTTTCTGCATTTTTGTTGTTTCAGCTTTTACATTTAAGGTTGGGGTTAATAAACAAAGATAAACCATATGAATTAGCATTATTCAATTATAGGTTAGGTTAGGTAAGGTTATCACAGTGAAAGGGTTAAAAGAAATCCATCCATCCATACATATGTTCCCTTATTTACCCATATGTTTGCACCCCAAGCTGACTAACCACCACCCTGCCCACCAGACGGGGACTACCAGACTGTGGCTGACATGGTGGGTGGCAGTCACTCCATTACAGAGTCAACCACCAGTCACGAGGAAAGTTTGGACGAGGCCAGAAGTGCGTCATCCCACCGCAGGTCACGGGGACAGGAACTGCAGGCCAGGCAGGGTCACCGTCCCTCCCACGGCGACCCGGATTATAGCTATGCTCACCCTGTGAAAAAGCAGTACCTTCCCCCACCCCTCCACTGTCCTCCACTGACAGCAACAGGTGTATGAGTTAGTGATAGTGAGGTCACTGACAGACAGACTCGCCAAATTGTTCATTAGTAAAAGTTCCATGGCCACTAAGTTTGTAATCTGCTTCTGTGTTTGTATCTTTCCAGCCTTTTTATTCATTGATGTACACTTTTGCCTTTTACTGCTTCCTCCTGTAATCCATTCTATATCTTTAAATATTTACATGGAAAGATATGTTTGCATTATTTGGACATTCTCTCTCTCTC
Source organism: Scylla paramamosain (assembly GCF_035594125.1). Classification (NCBI taxonomy): domain Eukaryota; kingdom Metazoa; phylum Arthropoda; class Malacostraca; order Decapoda; family Portunidae; genus Scylla; species Scylla paramamosain. The sequence goes on from NW_026973704.1 coordinate 335,800, forward strand.
TCTCTCTCTCTCTCTCTCTCTCTCTCTCTCTCTCTCTCTCTCTCTCTCTCTCTCTCTCTCTCTCTCTCTCTCTCTCTCTCTCTCTCTCTCTCTCTCTCTCTCTAATATTGAGGTTCATCTCTTGTCCATAACAAAAGGGCATTTCTGTCTGGTTCCTCAGGTTGGTTGACTAACCCTAAAGCTGCAGGGGTTTTCACACATTTCTCCATTCCATATGTCTCTACTCCTTTGTGGAAAGATGTGTGTTATTTAGGCAGCTCTCTTCTGTCCAAGTTTCTTTTCATCTTTATCATCATGTGTCAAGTCATCCAGTTCTGGCACTATCTTAGTGGCTGTTCTTTGTATTCTTTCCAATCTCTACATGAAACATCACCGAATTAATTAAGCTTAGCAGAAATTATGTGATGTGCCCTACTGATGCTGGTGTGAAGGCGAGGTGTTTGTAGTGAGCCGTGTGATGCCTTCCCCAGTGCTGAATATGGAGAGAGCAGCCAGGCGACACCATACACTGGAGTTTTCTGAGGAGGAGTGCGACCACCCCTCCATCAAGCAAGGTTAGTGTATGGGACAGCCTGTACAGTGTGGATGGATGGATGGATATTGGGATGCATGTACAGGTGGGATATACTGTATGTTCATGTGTGGTTCAAATTCACAAATAGTATTAAGAAATTGATAGATGCTCTCACACACTGGTTGGTCTACAGTATGTACAAAATATTGTCAGCTGCAAGACCTTCTTTTTTGGCCATTTCCTTACAGTTAGGGGTTGGCACCATGTACAAGTTTCTGTCCCTTGCATCTTCCTCAGTGCCTCCCATCCTTTGTAGCTCTGCCACATTTCCATAGCTCCATTTCACTCTTTCTTTCCCTCCATCTTCTTCCCTTGACTGTCTTTTTTCAAGCTCTTTCAATCAGGTCCTGGTCTTCTCTTCTTACTGTATGTTCATGCATGCTTCAAAATTCACAGCATGATAGCCACAAGCATGGTAACACTAGTGGTGACTGATGCTCTCACTCCCTGATTGGTGGACAGTAATTGCAAGATATTGTTAACTGCAAGACCACAGGTGAATGAAAGCAATTCAGATGAAGAGAACAAAACCATTATATTACTTACAGAGAAACTAGGAACGGACTGGCTTCTTCCTTCTTGCACCTTTCCCAAGACATGAAGGAGACGGATCAGCAAGTTCCATGAGTGTCTGTGGCTTTGAATCATTTCATTCCTCCCTGATACCTGTCTGCAGTTTTGTGGTGTCCAGGCTTTCCTCCTCTGCCTGTGCTTCTCAGTGATCGGTTAAAAATCAGGGGAATGGGGTGGCCAGTGCTCTTATGAGTCCAGCAGGCAGTTGTGATTTTTTGGTGTGTGTGACAGTGCACATTTCAAATGGCCCAAGGAACAAGTCATGCAAAAACTCTAAATGATTGTTTTGATTTTTTTTTTTTCATTTCTAGTTGAAAACACTGAATTTCCTACACCATAATTAACTAAAGGAATCATTCCTTGTCCATGGCACACATGTTTACCATGACTACAGGACACAGACACAGTGGTCCAAGACACTTGTTGCCAGCTTGTCATACCCATTGTAGTTATTTCTTGGCAGGTGTACCAAAGCTTTTGATGTGTACAGGTAGTGAGGGATTTTTTTGGGAGAATGGCATCTGTGAAAGTGAGGGAGGGATGTTGTGTAGGCAGCGGTGGGCCACTCTGGTAGACACGTGTATGTGGGTGTTTTGTTCTCACAGTCCTCCTGCTGTTATTTGAGGATGGGCATCCTCTCAATGTTTCATAACATTTAGTATGCATCTTGATGCCTTGTGCCCTCACTCTGGCCTCTTCTTGTGTTAGTGTCCCCTCCCCAACACTTTGTCAGCCACTTCAGCACACATCTCCTAACACCTGTAATCCTTGCTGTTCCCTCCACTGCAGTCTGTCTTGTGTAAAGTCACAGTACTCCAGTGTGCCCTTCAGTTAATTCTTTTCTGCCATCCATTGCAAAGATAATGTAATCCATACCAGTGCACATCTGTTTAAATTATTGGAAAGAAATGAGATGATGCTTTTCAAAATGCTTTATCTTTAATTGAGAGATGAGTGTTGGTCAGTGGTTCTGGTGGATGGCCTCAACTTTGAGTGAGTTGCTGGATGCATGACACTGCTCTCAACAGTCACCAGGCTGCCACTGAGCAAACTTTTACAATTCTGTCATGAAGCACCAAACATTATTTTGGCACTTGCCATTTGTATTCCTGTATTGTTTTGATTGCAACTCCTACCCTTGTGATTTTGCCTGTGTTAAGTAGTTTTTTCTCTCTTCTTCTCTCCATTTGCATAAAGATCATATATGAATTCTAAAACATGAAAAATAACAATAATACTCATAATGCAGTGGGAAGTGGACTGGTGCTGGTCCCTGTGTTGCACCGTCACCCAGACCAGCTGTCACCTGGCAGTACAGGCAGTGCCACGTAGTGTGTCACTCAGCCTGTTATGTACTGCCCTTGGCACAGTGTGTGATATCAGACTGGCAAGTATGGGTCTTGTCACCACTCAGTGCTGCTACTGTGTCACCCCTCTCTCTGTGGTCATGGGTTTGCTGTGGGTAGTTCACTAAGTAGTGGCAGGGATGTGGAAACACTTGGTGATTACAGTTTATCTCCTATGTTTACTAAATGTGCAATATGACACTCCCATACAATATCGCTATGGAACGTGTCACTTATGCTGCAGCCACTAAGAAACTGTTGCTCTGCACCACCCAAGCACACTGACTGTGGCAAGGTTAAAACTTGACAAAATGATAACACTTATTGAAGCCACCACCGTCTGGCCTGTTTACTGACCTGTGTAGTCATTGTGTGGCCAGGACAGGCTGGCTGAAATGCTGCTGCAGTGTGATGGCATGCATTCCCCCACAGGAGCAGTGGAGCTCTCCCACCACCATATGCAAAAAAAGGATTAAAATACATAAATATTTTACACTCCATTGACTTGGCAGGAGGTGCATTAGATTTAAGCATTCAGTGCTGTTCAGATTAGAATCCCCAGCAAAAGTTGCTTTATTTCTACCAAAAACTATCAGATAATGTAGAATACATGATTATTGTAAGTTGTATATTCAGAAACATTATAGTCAAGTAAGGGCTTCAGTAGAAATATGTAAGTTTAGCTACACTTTTCAAAACAAGACAGGCAATGAACTGACCAGTGACAGCGTCGGTCAGTGGCCGTGTTACCATGTTCTTGTTTCCTCAGCTGGCAAAACTATTATTACAGACTTAGTGAAGCAGTGTCATATGATAGTCCCCTGCCAGGTAACCTACATTATTGCTTCCCCCTTACAGCAGGAGTGGAGCCTCTGGAGCAGCTGATGGCTGACCTGGAGCTGGAGAAGATTGTTCAGGATGCCAGCAAGACAGCTCTTTGACACTTCCAGTAGTGGTAGAAGCCTCCCATCACAACCCTCACTCCTCTGCCATTGCTGACCACAACACTGAGGCTGTATTCTTCAGGACCTGATTGTTGATTGGACTTGAGGCTTCCCTGCTTGGTAACACTACTCTTAAACACAGTGGGCTTTCACTGCAACAATCTCCAAGGTTTACAGAAATGATTAGTCAGGTTCCCCCTGGATATTTTTCTCACTAGTGGAAAATCCTTTTTTAAAGTATCATTAGAATCATGAAAATCCAATAACTTCTACTTCATCCAGTTAAGTGTTATTAAGATACAACACCAAAGTGTTTGAGAATACAGAGCCACAGTTGGCTTATTGCTTTGATCTGTGGCTGAGTGTGTGAACTGGTGTCCTGAGTTCTGCATCAGGCTGTTGGTGCTTCACAGAGAGGTGGCAGCTGCTGGGTGATGAAGGTTGAGGCTTCCAGCCATGCATACACCCCTCAGCTTCATGCAGGGAGGTGCACTATGGTGTTCTTGTCAAGCTTGCTTACACAAGTTGCTGTTGTTGTGTCCACACTTGCCTCATACAAGTAATAAGTGATTCTCAGTGAGTGTTGTGTTGTGGTGGTGCAAGATGCTGCTGAGGCTGGAGTTTTGTCCCATTGTGTTGTTGGTTGGTTAACTTCCAAAGTAGAGCACTTTCTGACTCTCTTCCCTTTTGCAGAGACCTGCATTCTCGGAGTCTTCAGTGTTCACCACCAGCTTTGGCTTTCCTCTCCCTTCACTGACCATCCTGGCAAACTGGCCTTTAATTAACTTTGATATCCTCCATGACCAAGAGCAGTCGGTGCAACACCCTACTTGTATTCCTGACCATCTTGGAGATACGCCCAACATTCTTGACCTCTAATCCTTATGCTGTCACCTTATTTTCTCCATTGGGCTCCTCTGATCACAATCTCATATCTGTATCTTGTCCTGTCACTCCACTCCCTCCTCAGGATCCCCCTAAGTGAAAGTGGCTCTGGCATTTTGCCAGAGGCATTTTGCCTCTGTTATGTGCTGAGCACATAACAGAGGTGATAGTGTCTGGCATGGAGGCGAACATTCCTCACTTTTTTTCTTGACCTAAACCTTCCAAACCTTGGTTTAACACAGCTTGTTCTTGTGCTGTACATGATAGAGAGGTGGCTCACAAAAGGTACTTGAGCCTTCCATCACCAGAATCTCATGCACTTTATATTTCTGCCCTGAACCATACCAACTCTGTTCTTCAAAAATCAAAATCTTTAAAGATCTAACTCCCTTCATGACTTCTTGCATCTAGCCAAAAAACTTCTCTAATAACTTTGCTTCTTCATCTTTCCCTCCTTCATTTCAACCTGATGGCATCACTGCCATCTCATCTATTTCTAAAGCTGACCATTTGCTCAAATCTTTGCTAAAAACTCTACCTTGGATGATTCAGGCCTTGTTCCTCCCTCTCTTCAACCTTCTGATTACTTCATGCTACTTATTAAAATCCTTCGCAGTGATATTTTCCATGCCCTCACTGGCCTAAACCCTCGGTAGGCTTATGGACCTGATGGGGTCCTTACTTTTGTTCTTCAAAACTGTACCTCCATGTTTGCACCTTGCCTAGTCAAAGTCTTTCAGCTCTGTCTGTCAACATCTACCTTTTCTTCTTGCTGGAAGTTTACCTACATTCAGCCTGTTCCCTAAAAAGAGTGACCATTCTAATCCTGCAAACTACCATTCTATTGCTTTAATTTCCTACCTATCTAAAGTTTTTTTAATCTATCCTCAACAGGAAGATTCTTAAACGTCTATCACTTCACAACCTTCTATCTGATCACCAGTATGGGTTCCATCAAGGCTGCTCTGCTGGTGATCTTCTCCCTTTCCTTACTGAATCTTGGTCATACTCTTTAAAGAATTTTGGTGAAACTTTTGCTGTTGCCTTAGACATATCAAAAGCTTTTGATCAAGTCTGGCACAAAGCTTTGATTTCCAAACTACCTTCCTACAGCTTCTATCCTCTGTAACTTCATCCCAAGTTTCTTTTCTGACTGTTCTATTGCTCCTGTGGTAGAGGGTCACTGTTGTTCTAAATCTACTAACAGAGGTGTTCCCCAGGGTTCTGTCCTGTCACCCACTCTTTTCCTATTATCCATCAATGATCTAAATCAAACTTCTTGTCCTCTCCACTCCTAAGCTGATGATACCACCCTGCACTTTTGGACATCTTTTCATAGACATCCAACCCTTCAGGAAGTAAACATTTCACACTGGGAAGCTAGAGACTATCTGACTTCTGATTTTTCAAAAATGTTTCTGATTGGGGCAGAGCAAACTTGGTATTGTTCAATGCCTCAAAAACTTAATTCCTCCAACTGTCAACTCAACACAGCCTTCCAGACAACTATCTCCTCTTCTTCAGTGACACTCAACTGTCCCCCCCTTCTACACTGAACATCCTCGGTCTGTCCTTTACTTAAAATCTAAACTGGAAACTTCACATCTCATCTCTAGCTAGGACAGCTTCTATGAATCTAGCCATTCTGAGACATCTCTGCCAGTTTTTCTCACCCTCCAGCTGCTAACTCTGTACTGGGCCTTTATCTGTCTATGTATGTAGTATGCTTCACATTACTGGGGGGGGGGGGTTCCACTCATACCACTATTTTAGACAGGGTGGAATCAAAAGTTTTTTGTGTTATCAATTTTTCTCTTACTGACTGTCTTCAGCCTCTTTTTCATCACCACAATGTTGCATCTCTTGCTATCTTTTACTGCTGTTTTCATGCTAACTGCTCTTCTAATCTTGCGAACTGCATGCCTCCCCTCCTCTTGCCCCTCCTCCTGCAACCTTGCAGCACAAGACTTTCTTCTTTCTTTCATCCCTATTCTGTCCATCTCTCTAATGCAAGAGTTAACCAGTATTCTCAATCATTCATTCGCTTTTCTGGTAAATTCTAGAACTTCCTGCTTGCTTCTGTATTTCCTCCTTTCTGTGACTTCAACTCTTTCAAGCAGGAGGTTTTAAGACACCTATCCTTCAAATTTCAATGATTCTCTTGACATCTCTTTCAGGACTGACCCCTCAGTGGGATCTTTTTTCCTCTTGTTTCCCTTGGCCAGTGAGCCTTAAAAAAAAAAAGTCATGTGTACAGTCCTTGCCTTACACCTCTTCTTGTATTCTATTCTAGGAGTTATGAAGCAGTCCTAGCAAGTCTTAGTTATGAAATATGTCATAGCTAGGACAGAATGGAGCATTCTTGTCTTAAATCCACATGGGATGGTAAGACTGAGTCCACCCTGTCTTAGCAGCTTATGACAGATGCTCCTGCTACCAAGATGGCCACCCACAACCACCCCAGCTTAGGAATTATTTACCCAGATAGGATATATTGTATGAATTTATGACACAGAACTCATCAAAAGATACTGTGTAGATCATGCAGGTATTCTCTCTGTCACCGATCTAGTAAGAGAAGCCTTATAGAGTGACGCAGAAAGGAGCAACCCACTTACCTCTGAAATGAAGGTGACCATAACACTTAGATATCTTTCTGCTAGGAAGATACAGGTGTGCAGCAGTGATGGCCTTGGGGATTGTTGAGAGAGCCAGCCTTGCCACCAAACCACTTGAAAACTGTTTACATTGAGGCACTGCTACGGGATCATATTTGCCACATTTCACACGTCTCAAAGACTGAATTACATTGAGGCACTCCTACGGGATCATGTTTGCCACATTTCACACGTCTCAAAGACTGAATTACATTGAGGCACTCCTACGGGATCATGTTTGCCACATTTCACACGTCTCAAAGACTGAATTACATTGAGGCACTCCTACGGGATCATGTTTGCCACATTTCACACATCTCAAAGACTGAATTACTATTTTACCCACTATTCAGTGTCTCTTCCTCCAATACATAAAAACACAGGAAATATTTATAGAAGCTGTTAATTAGCAGTACTAAATGGCAGATTTTGCTTCATCTTTTAGTATTTGAAATGAAGTAGCACTACACATAGCAGACGGTGATGATTGATGGTGTGTCAAGTTACATGTCTTGCTATCCTGCTGTGTCCTTTTTCCTCATTTGCTCCTTGGACCTTTCCACTATACCCAAGGTGGTGTCAAGATACACTTTTGGAATCAGTATTTTAAATACCTGAGAGATGTATTCCTCAAAAAATAAGCCAAAGTAGCCTTCTGCTGCAGTTTTGCTGGGCAGCTGAAGTAACACCATACAAATGAGGGTTAAACAAATTGTCCACTAATAATGTACTGCACAAATAAGGCATTTAATTACCATATTAATCAACTGTAATACAAACCATTGAAAAGTATGGCTCATATGCTAAATGTACATACAATGTTCATAGGTATGTACAGGAGAACAAAACTGAATACATGTTAACATGAATGAGTGGCAACAGTTATTCACCAATGGGTGATGTCATCTGTAAGATGCATGAGTTCAGAAACTAATGCCCACTGCTAAAACTTCACATAATGCACCCACAGCACCAATGAATCCAGAGGCCCCAGCAACACCAGCAGATGAGGGCTGGATGACTGTAACACCACTGCTGGTGGGTGGATGGCTATGGTCCTCACAGAGGGCCAGACTCTCCTGGAAAGTGGGAAAAAAAGAAATACAGGGAGGGCTTTTTTTTTTTTTATGTAGGAGGGACACCACGGAAAAAAAATAATGATAAAAAAAAAAAAAAAACAAACTGAGATGCCAAAAAAACAAAAACAAACAAACTGAAATGCCAATCCCTGAACAAGATCCGAAGTAGTAGTCAAAAAATTGAAGCACAAGCATGTTAAAACCTCCCTCTTGAAGGAATTCAAGTCACAGGAAGGTGGAAATACAGAAGCAGGAAGGGAGTTCCAGATTTTACCAAAGAAAGTGATGAATGATTGAGAATACTGGTTAACTCCTGCATTAGAGAGATGGACAGAATAGGAGAGAGAGAAAGAAGAAAGTTTTGTGCAGTGAGGCCGTGGGAGGAGGGGAAGGCATGCAGTTGGCAAGACCAGAAAAGCAGTTAGCATGAAAATAGTGGTAGAAGACAGCTAGAGATGTAACACTGTGGCAATGAGAAAAGAGGCTGAAGACAGTCAGTTAGAGGAGAGGAGTTGATGAGATGAAAAGCTTTTGATTCCACCCTGTCTAGAAGAGCAGTATGAGTGGAACCACCTTAGTCATGTGAAGCATACTCCATACATGGATGGATAAGGCCCCAGTACAGAGTTAGCAGCTGGAAGGGTGAGAAAACTAGTGATGTCTCAGAACACCTAACTTCATAGCTGTTTTAGCTAGAGATGAGATGTGAAGTTTTCAGTTTAGATTGTAACTAAAAGACAGGATGTTCAGTGTAGAAGAGAGGGACAGTTGAGTGTCACTGAAGAAGAGGGGATAGTTGTCTGGAAGGTTGTTTTAAATTGATAGATGGAGGAATTAAGTTTTTGAGTTACTGAACAATACCAAGTTTGTTCTGCCCCAATCAGAAATTTTGGAGATATTAGAAGTCAGGCGCTCTGTGGCTTCCCTGTGTGAACTGAAGGGTTGGATGTCTAGAGACATGGAAAAGTGCAGGGTGGTATCATCAGCTTAGGAGTGGATAGGACAAGAAGTTTGGTTTAGAAGATTATAGATGAATAATAGGAAGAGAGTGGGTGACAGGACAGAACCATGAGGAACACCATTACTAATAGATTTAGAAGAACAGTGACCATCTACCACAGCAGCAATAGAATGGTCAGAAAGGAAACTTGAGATGAAGTTACAGAGAGAAGAATAGAAGCCATAGGAGGGTAGTTTGGAAATCAAAGCTTTGTGCCAGACTCTATCAAAAGCTTTCGATATGTCCAAGGCAACAACAAAAGTTTCACCAAAATCTCTAAAAGAGGATGACCAAGACTCAGTAAGGAAAGCCAAAGTATCACCAGTATAGCAGCCTTGACAGAACCCATACTGGTGATCAGATAGAAGGTTGTGAAGTGATGAATGTTTAAGAATCTTCCTGTTGAGGATAGATTCAAAAACTTTAGACAGGCAGGAAATTAAAGCAATAGGATGGTAGTTTGAGGGATTAGAATGGTCACCCTTTTTAGGAATGTAGGCAAACTTCCAACAAGAAGGAAGGTAGATGTTGACAGACAGAGTTGAAAGAGTTTGACTAAACAAGAGCAAGCACAGAGGTGCAGTTTCAGAGAACAATAGGAGGGACTCGTATAAGGTCCATAAGCCTTGTGAGGGTTATGCCAGTGAAGGCATGAAGTAGTCAGAGGGTGGAAGAGAGGAAGGAACAAGGCCTACAGTAGTGCTTTTAACAAAGGTGAAGAGTTCAGCTTTAGAGATGGATGTGATAGTAGTGCCATCTGGCTGAAATAAAGGAGGTAAAAAAGAAGAAAAGTTATTGGAGATATCTTTGATTAGATGCGAGAAGTCACGAGGGGAGTTAGATCTTGAAAGACTGACACTTTCTATCAATGAAGAAGTTTTTGGCTAGTCAGAGAATACACTTGGCATGGTTTTTAGCAGAAATATAAAGCACACAAAATTTTGGTGATGGAAGGCTCGAGTAATTTTTGTGGGCCACCTCTCTATCATGTATTGCACAAGAACAAGCTGTGTTAAACCAAGGTTTGGAAGGTTTAGGTCAAGAAAAACAGTGAGGAACGTACGCCTCCATACCAGACACTATCACCTCTGTTATGCAATCAGCACACAGACACAGGTCTCTGACAAGGAAGCAGTGGTCATTCCAAGGAAAATCAACAAAATACCTCCTTAGGTCCCCCCAACTAGCCGAGACAAAATGCCAGAGGCACCTACACTTATGGGTATCCTGAGGAGAGACTGGAGCAATAGAACAAGATACAGATATGAGATTGTGATTGGAGGACTCCAACGGAGAAGAGAGGGTGACAGCATAAGCAGAAGGATTAGAGGTTAGGAAAAGGTCAAGAATGTTAGGCATATCTCCAAGATGGTAAGGAACACAAGTAGGGTGTTGTACCAATTGCTCTAGGTTGTGGAGGATAGCAAAGTTGAAGGCTAGTTCACCAGGATGGTCAGTGAAGGGAGAGGAAAGTCAAAGCTGGTGGTGAACATTGAAGTCTCCAAGAATGGAGATCTCTGCAAAAGGGAAGAGAGACAGAATGTGCTCCACTTTGGAAGCTAAGTAGTCAAAAAATTTCTTATAGTCAGAGGAATTACGTGAGAGGTATACAGTACAGATAAATTTAGAGAGTGACTCTGTAGCCAGATGGTGGAAAACTCAGAAGATTCAAGAGCACATAGACACCCTCCCTCCCACCACCTTTCCCTCCCTGTCAGGGACTGGCAGTTCTGCAAATGCTGTTAGTGACAGCATCCGTAGGACAACAGTGTAGGTGGTGTCCTCTGGAGGTCCTTCACCTGCATGGAGCTAAGTCCACCTGTTGCAATACTTGAATGCGTAAGTGCTCATCTTGAAGATTTTAATCACTGCAGTGGTCACCATCTCAGACCTGACTGCCACAGGTACTTACTGTACACACTGCTATCTATAATCCAGTGCTTAGCAGGTTCTTGGTTATGGTTATCAACTATCTGGGTAAATTTTACACAGCATCAACCTTAAATTACAACATGTACACAACAGCAAACTTTGGAGGGGTTTTAAGCATTGCTACCATCAGTCCAACCTACCTGACCAACCTAACAACCTACCCTAACCTAACTCTTCCTCAACAATGTAGAACATTTATTTAACCTCAACAGTGTAGAACATATTTAAAATAATATTTTTTTCTAGAAGTTTGGGTCCCAAAGGGTGAGCAGAAAGAAACAATTTTTATCTCCCATTATGCAACAAAGTCATTTAGGGAATTTGGTCATATTACTTAAAGCAGTGTCCAAAACATTAGTTAACTAAATTCCATATGCAGTTTACAGTTTGGTCAAGATAAAATAATATGCAAATATGCTGCTAGTGGGCAAATTTTTACTCTCTCCAGTTTTCTAATGTGGATGAAACTATTTATTTCTCGTATTTTTTTGCCTGTTTTGAATCAATATGGTTCTTGTTTTTTATGGAAATCATGAGCCATTACTTTTTACTCCCTGACCACCATCCCCTCAGAAACTAATTATTTGCAGTAAACAAAAGCAGTTAATACAAAACAGACTGATATGTACAAAAAAAAGGTAGATTGGCCCTCACAAATAAGCAGCCACTCACTGTGGCCACCAGCCAGCTGTCATACACCACCACCTAATCCAACCAAGTTAACCAAACTAACCTATGTAATGTAACAGAGCGAAATAACATAACCTAACCAAACAAACCTAAACTAACTTGCCTCCCAAAAATAGATGTTTAAAAATTGCCATCAGCATTATAAATAATTTGCAGTGGGTAAATATGGGTTTAAATTACTCAATGACAATCTCTATCTGATGAGAAAAGTAAGAAAAGCCATGTTGAGACTGGTGAAAGAGTGAAAGAATTCCCTACTGTGTGGCCTGGAACCATAAGCCATAACTTCACTCACTGGCAGGAGCACTCACACCTGTTTGGTTATATCACAGCAATTCCATCCCTATAGCTCTCTAGGCCCCTGATGTGTCAACCACACCATGCTAGGTTCGCAACTATGCTAACAAGAGTGTGATAGGCAAAGCTGATGAACTCACTAGTGCCTGTAGCATGATGATGTTCTGCAGCAGCCTTGCTCTTCACGTGGCTCCGTAGGTCCTTAAACTTCCTCAGAGCTACCCACTCGGCTGACTGCGTTCACACGTGCAGCCACCTCCTCCCAAGTCTTGTTCTTTTCTGTGGTGATTCTATTGTCCAGCCTTTCCAGAATCACTGCAGCCTGATTTTACACCTCCTCCACCAAGGCTAAGGTCTCGGTGTCAGTGAACCAAGGTCTTATTTTCTTAGGAGGTTTGCTGGCCATGACTGGAATACTATGATTGGTGGCTGTGGGCACATAACAGTTTGTAAACAATGTCTCATGGCATTCTTGGTGATAACACAAAACCTTCCTGTGATTGGCTGCCTTGTGTGTTACGTTGAATCAGTGACATATCGCCTCCGGCAGCCAACGAGCACTCTTAGATGCATCCTGATGCTTCCTCCTCTGGGCAGCAATGACTGCTGCCACTGCTGCTGCTTGATCAAGGAGTGAGGATCCACACCTCCAGATTCTAACAATGCAACACCAGACATCCCTGTAAAGGATTGACATTGATGATTGACAAATTTAAAACCCTTTGAGGGAATGAAATGCAATAAAACTCAAGTGAAGACATGATCATCTTTATATTTGACCTTATAACTCTCCTTAACAAATGTTCCTTTGTCAAAACCTTAAATTACTGAAAGACATGTGATGGGAATATAGAAAAATGGGTATGTAAAATCTTTAGGAAGTAAAAAAAACTTCATATGAAAGAACAAGATCTTCCAAATGAATTTATGAGTATGTTATGTTAACTTATGAAGTAATAATAATAATAATAATAATAATAACTATTCTCATTAAAAAAGTTATTGAAAACCCCAATACCTAAATCCCAATACCTAACATTATAGCACTTAAAGGATACATCAATACTTATACTACGATTGCAATGATGCTAATAACATACTGTACACCATGTTACAAGTGCAGATTGCTCCTTAAGAAATTAGAAAAACTATTGGGCTGTTTTGCACACTATTTACCTAAACATGTGTAGCACCATCCTCAAAAACAAAGATAATTTCTTCATCACACCTGAACTTGTACTTTGCATGAACAAAACATATTTGAATTGTGTTGATCTATTTATGTAATAATTTGCTATATACATATTATGTAACCTAACAATTTCCACATCCGTACATTCTAAAAGAACATGAAATTCTTCTCCTACTACCTCAGCATTACACTTGTTATATACCCTATCTTCCCTACTGATACCTTGATACCTACCAACATTTACAGGAAGTCCATTATTACAAGTTTTAAATTTAGTCACTAATAATCTGTCACCCTTTGTTAACTTTTCTAAATATTGTTCTCTGCCAAAATCTGTCTTAAACACCCTGTAATTACTACTTAATGATTTTGTTTCAAAATTATGATGCCAAGTTACAAGCCACTGATCTTTCAATCTCTGTTCCACAGCTTTCTTCACCCATCTTGAATTAGGAACATCTTGCAACAACCACATACCAGACATTCCACAGTCATTACAAATATTCTTTATACAAGCTAACCATGGAGAAGTATAAAGCCCTAACCTATCCAGCTGCAATAGACATTGGTACATTACATAACACAATTTAGTATTTTTACCTGAAATTAGCCTAGACCAATAACCTATCATTTTTTTCTTTATATAAATATCAAGTGGAAATACACCCAGTTCACCATACACCATGTCATTACAAGTATTCTTATGAACACCCAAAACCTGTTTTAGAAATTTCATGTACATATACTCTAACTCCCTAGCAATATGGTAACCCCAAATTTCAGATGCATAAGTCAATATAGGTAACACCGTGGCGGTAAATAATTTGAGTTGTATATCCACTGGCAAGTCAAACTTCCTACACTTACTTATTTATTAATGAGTACATTGCTCCTGTGGTTGTCTCTTTTAGCTCCAGCTCACCTTTGTGAAACCTCCAATTATAATTTAATAACACTCCAATATACTTATACTCTGTCACTACTTCATTGTTTTTACCACCAAATTCCAATTCATAGATAAATTTTCTCTTCCCTACTTTTGTTTTGTTACAATTTAGCTTCAATTTCCATTCATTACAATATAAATTCAGAGCAACCAGTGCCTGCTTCATTCCATCCTCACTGTCACACAAAATAACTGTATCATCTGCATACATAATAACAAATAGTTTAAGGTACATGTTTAAGAAATCATCACCAAAATTTACATAACTGCAATTATATTCAATTAATTTACTTTCAATATCATTCAAATAAAAAGCAAAAAGCACTGGTGATAAATTTTCCCCCTGTCTTAACCCTACATTGCAAACAAAGGTGTCTGAAATCTCCTGGTTAAGCATGACACATGATCTGATATTATCATACTTATTTTTTATTACATTTGGAATTTTCCCTTGCACCTTTTCCTTCACAAGCTTACACCATAAACCTTCACGCCATACCATATCAAAGAATTTCTTGTGATCAACAAATAAACAAAATAGCTTTCTCTTTTTCCAGTTAAATAATCAATTACACATTTCAACAAAAATATATGATCCAGAGTGGAATATCCATGTCTAAAGCCCGCTCGTGTTTCATTAATGATAGATAAGGTGTTTGAATAATCATAAGTCTTTCATTAAGTATGGAGGTGAAGAGCTTCCCCATGCAGCTAAGTAAGGTGATGCCCCTGTAATTACTAACGTCCTGGATGTCTCCCTTGTTTTTATAGAGTGGCACGATTGTACCCTATTTACAACAGGAAGTGTACTTTGTATCTTACATTTAATTCTTGCATGTAGTCCACAGTGTACATCAGTGTGTGTGTATTAACCTAGCCGTATTGTACAGGGCACGAGCCAAAGCTCATTTTGTCCTTTCTCCATAACCATATTTATCTGGTTTGTCTTTAAACACTGTTAACCACAACTACTTTTTCCTTCAAATCATTCCCGATTTCAATAGTTCTATATGGGAAGCTGTATTTCTTGACGTTGCTTGAACATACACTCCTTTATTTTCTTCCCATGCCTCCTTGTCTGTCTCTCTCCCTGCTCCATCTGTGGTACCAAGTCATTTCTGTCTGTTCTTTCTGTATTGTTTACTATTACTAATTTGTACATTGTTATCAGGTCTCCTCTTTCTCTTCTCCCTTGTAGTGTTGGTAATCCCATCTCTTCAAGTCTTTCTTCATAGCTTAAGTCTTTTAATTCTGGTACCATCTTTGTCGCTATCCTCTGTATTCTTTCCAGTCTCCGTATGTCTTTTTTTCTACGTGGAGCTCAAACTACTGCTGCATGTTCAATTTAGGATGTATCATGCTTATTATAACTTGCTTCATAATTTCTTTATCTAAATAGTTAAACACCACCCTAATGTCTATCAACAAGCTGTATATAGAGCTAAATATTCTGATTATGTGCCTTTCAGGTGATAGTGTGTCCTGAATCATCACTCAAAAATCTTTTTCCTCATTACTTTTTGTTATTATTTCTCCTCCCATTTTGTAATTCCATGGTCTCTTTTCACTTTTTCTATTTCCATCATGTGATATTTTCTGGCATTAAATTCTAGTTTCCATCTTTGGCTCCATGCATGTATCTTGCCAATATCCTTTTGTAATTCCTTGCTGTCAGTTTCATTCTTTATTTTCATTATTTTTGCATCATCAGCAAAAAGATTTATATAACTATATAGATGCCCTGTCATATCATCTACATATATCTGAAACATAATAGGGCCAACAAAGACCCTTGCGGTACCCCACTTGTCACTTTCTGCTAACTTGAATTAGCATCTCTAATTACTGTTCTCACTTCCCTCCCTTGTAAATAATCCTCCATCCATCTCAATGTTGCTCCCTTTAGTCCTTCTCCATTCTCTAGCTTCCACATAAGACTCTTAAGGGGAACTTTATCAGATGCTTTTTAGAGATCCTGGTGTACCGGATCGACCCATCTCTCACTTCCCTCCCTTGTAAATAGTCCTCCATCCATTTCAATGTTGCTCCCTTTAGCCCTCCTCCATTCTCTGGCTTCCACATACGACTTTTGTGGGGAGCTTTATCGGATGCTTTTTTGAGATTCAGGTATACCACATCAACCCATCCGTCCCTCTCTTGCACTCCATCTATTACTCTCATGTAGAAGCTCAGTAGATTTGTGACACTGGATCTTCCTTTCCTGAATCCAAATTGCTTTTCTGTAATAATCTTTTCATCTTCTCAATACTGCACCAATCTGTTTTTAATTACTATTTCACAAAGCTTGCTTCCAATACTTGTTAGTGACACTGATCCATAATTTAATGTTTACATTTTATTTCTCCCTTTGTGTATTGGCACTACATTAGCTCTTTTCCATTGCCTTGGTTCCTGAGACATTACTAGTGTTGTGATTAACAAGTAGTTTATCCACATGAAGATTTGTATGTTGAGGTATAAGAACTGGACATGGAGATGAGTACAGCAAATGTTGGAGTTGCAAGGGATGTGCGTTCTGGAAGGTTCCTTGCAACTCGTTTTGCTCAAAACTCATCATAATTTTTTGGTAACATTAAAAAAATTGCATATTCCACAATGTAACGCCACACCAGATCTTTTTCATACATGAAGTGTTTCTCCCTCGTTGTCCTACAAGATAATGGAAATGTAAAGGTATTGCTGGAAAGAGGAAACAACGGGATATTTTTCCCCAAAGAGATTTTCAAAGAAGGCTCGTCATACTGTGCTAGGTTTTTTTTTTTTTTTTGTGAAAAAAAAAAAAAAGTTTGAAGAAAAAAATCTTAGTTTTTATTTCAGAACGAAATGTCTAATAAAAATCTATCTTTGGGGAAGTGAAGATACATGTATGTATATTATCGACACTAAATTTTATAGGAATTGGTTGAAAAACAAGTGAGAAGAAATTTTATCGGTCACTTTTTTTTGGGGGGGGTAAAAAAAAAAAACTACAAAAACTAATCGGCGAATTTCAGCGAAAATTGGGAATTTGCTTTTGTAGGTACTAAGGTACACACACACACACACACACACACACACACACACACACACACACACACACACCAAAATCATGAAGATCAGACAAATATGAACGTCAGCTCTAAGAGTAAGAGGCGTCCACTCCCCTTAACTCGGCAGTCCGCTACACTCCCACATGCAAGGCTCACCCTCCCGTCCTGCAGAAACACCTAGCACTGGAAGCCATAGCGACTGTCTCCACTACCATCGATTCACTGCACCACATGTACAGTACACGGATGGGTCTGTGCGGGCAGACAGGATGGCAGGATGTGCAATCTTTTCTCCTGACACGGAACCACCAGAAGCGTGCTGGATTGGCCATCGGCTGCCGCCTCACTCCAGCTCCACATTGTGCAAGCTGCGCGATGTCTTGGATGCTGTGAGTCTCCTCTGTCAGAGAAGCCTCAGCGGTGTTGTCATGTGCGACTCACAGGCAGCTCTTTTTATGACTTAAGAACATAAGAACAAAAGAAATATGGGAAGCTGCAAGAAGCCACCTGGCTTACACGTGGCAGTCCCAGTATGAAATATACCTACCTATTTCCACCTATCATCCCCGTCCATCAACCCGTCTAATCTTCTCTTAAAGCTCCCTAATGTCTTAGCACTAACAACATGATTGCTGAGTCCGTTCCACTCATCTACCACTCTATTTGAGAACACCTACACTATATAGGCACACGACATTGCAACACCATTCACAGACAGCACAAATATCCAATACGTAGACGACATCACACATATCATCACATATGCAGGTAAATCATAAAACATCTTCGCAAACAGAATATAAAGAGAAATGAAAAAAAATATCAACAACCACGAAAACAAATGAAAAATCAAAACAAACACACAAAAATTCACATTACTGCCTATAACAATGAAAAAGATGAGACCAGTCACCATAGACGGGAACAACATACCATACACAAAAGACGCTGAAATATTGGGGCTTAAGCTGGGCACACACGGATACTCAAAACACATAAAGGACATCACTAAATGCACTAAACACTAACATCAAACTACACCTTGTAAAAACGTGCGTACTACCATTACTTACCTACCCAGCACATGCTCTAAACGCAATCTCTACATCACATTCACTATCGTTACAACGACAACAGAACAAAGCACTACGCTTCGTTTATAATGAAAAATACACATACACCAAAAATTCCAAAGAACTGCACGCACTCGCAAAACTAGACCCAGTCATTAAAACACTATACGCAAGAGGAAACCAAATCAAACACAAACTAATGCACACACTCACTCAAGGCCTTCACGTACACAAGCACAAGACACGAGCACGAACAGGGAAGGCAACACGCCTGGTTCAAGACACCAGTCAACACTATGTCAAAGGCATCACCGAGATCATTATACACATAAACCTTTCAAAATTGATACTATTCATACACTCACATGAGTATCAGACATTGCTCATACATTTTATTTATTTATGAATTAACTCAATTTGTAACGGTGTCACATAATCAATAATAATAAGTATTGTATTTATAATGCCTTGCCTGGTTAGCAATATAAGTGTATGTATATATATATGCATAAGTGTAGCTAGTGGCTGTTGGCGGATAAGGGTGGGGCCGACATGATCACGCCACCCTACGTCACACACACACACACACAAACACACACCATGGAACTTTCCATACTCCTTTTATTGCCATGGATAAGTAATCTGTAGCACCTACATTACAGTATCTAAGTATTCTCCATAATTAATCTCTCCCTAATGTATTTTGGCATGTATTACTCTTAGCTATAAGTAGCTTTTCCCTTGCCTTATTTATGTAATTAGAGAGTTATAATTATGAATATATTCATGTACTGTGAGTGCGGTCAACCCGCCCCTATTTCTACTGTCAACCCTTTTTGAAGGCGCGAAGCGTCCCTTGTGCCGGCTCCGGCAGTCTCTTGCCAGGGTGTAACGCTGCACCACGCAGAGGACATCCGTTGTCCCGTAGCGCCACACCCTTCTCCACAACTCTGTACATATATCTAAATATACATATTTTTATACGTTCACCTTTGACATTCACCTGAAAACCACAGAAACTCACCACGAGTGACTTTACCTATTATACAAAGGTAAGAAACTAATGAACAGTGTCCAGCGGCAATTGATAATTAAAACCACTCTGGAACAAGTTAAAGACACAAACGCCACTCAATTAATTCACGCTAACTCTCAAAACTTATATCAAAATATATATTATCATTCAACATTGACGGTTATTCCGTCATTTTTCGCTCTACGACTTTCCTTCATATTTTCACCCAACCTTAATCTTGTACTCTTTACCGTCTTCTCTCACCCTCACTGTCTATTCCCTCCACAACACCAACACTAACAAAAAAGTTGTATATAGCAAACATCCGCCAAATTGGGGGTGACAGAGTGGCACAGGGGACAGGAGGTGTAGTGAGGCTTGTCTGTCAAACCCACAACTTGCCACAGCGGTCGGTGGCCAAGTCTCAGCAACGCCGACGCCACATTGTGTTTTGGGACCCACAGCTAGGTCCCGATGGCGGTACTTGAAGCGACGGTGACGCAATGCATCAGGTTACTATTACCATCTTCAGGAGGATCAAATTGATGCCTTCGTCAGAAACATAGCCAAGTTATTTTTCCCCTCCGTTGCTGCTGTTACCATTAGTATTGTCATAGTCCTGTGAAATGACGAAATATAAATGCAAAAACTTGTAGAAAGCTGAAGGTTGGAGAGCTTTATAAATAATATGTAAAGAAAAAAAAACATTAAATGTAACATTCTTGCTTTTTCCCTCGGACGTTCAGTTGGTTTAGTGGTGGTTAGCCTGATACTTCCTTCACTTGCACCTGAATTACTGGGGTTCTCAGGGGTAATAATTTGAGGTATCATGATGAACTTCCTGTAATTCATAGCCAGTGTTGTGCTGCTTATCCTCAATGTGTTTATCAGTGTCTTCAGTCTCACTGTTATCCTTACCGACAACTGGTATTTCTGCGTCACCCACTAACACCTCCCTCCCTCTCTCTCCCACGTGTCAGTCACCTCATAGACCAAAATATTCCCGAAAACATAAGTACTCACAAAATTAAAAAGGTTCTAGTTGAAGTTATGAGTGTTTTTACGTGTGCTCTTACGGTTCTAGTGACATATTAATAAGTTTGTACACTATTAACAGGAGAAACATTCTTGGGAACCGGGCTAATTACCTCCTTGGATTAGAAAATAGTCGTGGTGAGACAGCAAAGCGTTTCAGAATAGCTGTGTCTCCCAGACTCGGCACCAATTCCTCGGTAGAAGAACAAGGCGTTAACAAAAGACTAGAAAATCTTAAGTCAAAACACTCAACATCCCATTGACCTTCCAGTTAGATTGTACGAGAAATTCTACCCAGCAGAACTTGTCATCCCCCTCTCCTCCATCATTAGCGTGTCCCTCAGACAAAGAAAATGTCACTGTGTGGAAGACACCTTATTGTAAGTCTGCCCCATCCCTAAGACCAGGAATCTCACCACTCTGAATCAGCCTCGGCTCACAGCTATCACTCATGCCCAGCCACCCCCATACTGGGAACCGCCTTGTCGTGGTCGGGGAGGGGGGTGAGTGCGTGTCCCTATGAGCTGACGAGCAAAGCTAGAGGGGGCCTCGGCCCCTGCTCTGTCCTACTTAAGGGGTGAGGGCCACCCATGCTAGCAAGGTCGCCACTGAGGAACCAGACTAAATGGTTCTCGGAGTTGGGCTGCCAGTACGGGTCAACGGTGCCGCTGTAGCAGTCCACCAGCCAGAGAGGCCACCTTTTGAGGTCGTCCTGTGTTGGATGGTTGGGTGTCTGGGCTGGGATGCGTTGCTCGGGGTAGGTCTTAGCTCTGTCGTGGACAAACTTTTGAGTCATGAGGGGCCACTTTTTCAAATGAGTGGCCCCCATGGGGACGAGGTACCCTTTCGCGGCTGCCAGCGCTCGCTCCCCTCGTAGTCCCAGTAGGTGGTTTTCCTTGGCCTCTAGAGCCATTTCATTTTTGTAATATTCTTATGGGTACAGTTAAAAGTTCATCTGTTCCACGAGGGGCGGCCTCGAGACGTGTTCCCTGGACACGAGGTAACCATGCGTGAGTGAGACGCATGCATGTGACCGTCCGGAGACAGGCCTGTGCAGTCTTTTGTTTTTAGTATCAGTATTTTAATTTTTAACCTGCCATCTTTGCTGCTTGGAACGTTTTGCAACAGTGCAATCACGATGTTGCGGCGCGATAAATAAAAAATCAATCAAACAGTCATCCCCAGCCTCATCTGTGAAGGCCCTGTGTTCAAGAGGGCTCATGATGCCGTAACCTCCCATCTAGACCCACAGCAGTTTGGCAGCGTCAGATCCTCCTCTATCGCTCACTGCCCGATCGGCTAACTGGACTGTGTTTACCAACTGATCAGAGGAAGGTAGATGCGGGTGACTCTCTCCTTCGCTGACTTCACAAAAGCCTTTGGTCTTAATTGTTAGCCACACATTCACTCTACAGCAAGCAATCAACACAGGCGGGTAACCTCCTCTCACTTCCCGGCTATCGGACTTCCTTAGTGACAGCCACCAAATTGTGCGCTATCGCTCTGTCTTATCACCCTGCTTGTCCTGACACGTGGTGTTCCCCAGGCTACCAATGTGGGCCCTCTCTGTTTCCTCATCCTGATTCATGACGCTCTTAGGAACACAGGTCACAAATGGAAGTACGTGGATGACTCCACACCTCACTCCAGAACTAACTGTCCTTGACGACTTCCTTCACTGGGCAGGAGAGAGTGATGTCACACTCAACCCCACTAATATGACCTTGTAGTCTGGCAGGAATGGCAACTCGTGATCTGCCACCGTGTGTGTGTGTGTGTGTGTGTGTGTGTGTGTTGTGAAGCAGTAAATGTGCCCCCTTGAGGGGTAAAAATGTGGAGTGTGGCAAGTAAACGCGCAGGTGTTGGTCTGAATAACAATTGATCATCTGGTCAGCCTCCCTGGCTCAGTGATGAGACGGTCATTCTGCGTTAACTCCGTGTCACGATAGAGTAAATAAGAGGAAATGGTACTTCTTTGATTATTAGGTGTGTGTGTGTGTGTGTGTGTGTGTGTGTGTGTGGGTGTGGAGGTTTGTGTGTGAGGGTATCTGTGTGCGTCTGTGTGTGCTCAAGTGTGCTCGAAGTCTATAATATTCAGGTGGTAAATCTCTCTCTCTCTCTCTCTCTCTCTCTCTCTCTCTCTCTCTCTCTCTCTCTCTCTCTCTCTCTCTCTCTCGAGAGAGAGAGAGAGAGAGAGAGAGAGAGAGAGAGAGAGAGAGAGAGAAAGAGAGTTTACACATACACACACACATTAGCGGCATGGTGTTCACACTCCTGGGTAATGACACCAATGCTCATGTCAGCAACTGTTTAGATCAATGACGCTGACACAAACTCATTCCTTGAACCTTTGCACTCATGCTGACGCCACCACTTCCTTTCTTCGACGCGTCAGTATATATATATATATATATATATATATATATATATATATATATATATATATATATATATATATATATATATATATATATATATATATATATATATATATACATATATATGGTGTAAAAGGACGTGTATGGACAACGCAGGTGTGGAGTTAGAGCAAGTTTGGCGGAGTGAGGTTTATTGTTGCAACGTTTCGCCGTATGACTGACGGCATTTTCAAGCTAAAATATAAGAACGAAGATATAATACAAGGTAAAAGAACACATACAAGTATAATACGTAAAAAACGAATAAAAAACTTATATAAAAAAGTAACAATGGATAAAATGTAAAATAGATGAAAAGATAAAGAAAAGAGGAAAAGAAAATATTTGAGAACTACATATAAAAAAATAAAATAGGAAAGAGAGAGTGGTTACCTGATGTGGAAGCGTGTTGGAGGTGGACTGAGGGAAGAAGAGACGAGAAAGGAAGAGGAAAACAAAGAATACTGCTTCGAAGCGCTATATGAAAAACCGAGAGGGCAAGATGTTGGATTCGTCCTTTTTATGATTAATGATTCAAGTATTTTGGTGTCACTATTTGAGTTTCCTCTGGCTAGAATTTTGAAATTATCCACAGGAAACTGCTCATTTAAAGTACTAAAATCTTCACTTGTGTATATATATATATATATATATATATATATATATATATATATATATATATATATATATATATATATATATATATATATATATATATATATATATATATATACTCATTAGAAGCGCATCTTTTTTTCACTGCACCTAAAGATTTTCTTTTCTGCCGGAGAGATCCATCTCTAGCATCCTCCTTCCAACTTACCGCCACCCTCCCCTCACCCCCCGTCCCGTCTCTTTTCCTGACATGACCAAACCACCTCAGTCTCGCTTCTGGAACTTTGTCCCCAAACTTCAATACCTCACACAGGAGTGTACGTGTAGGTGCAGGATTCTTGTTAAACTATCAGTAACATCACTGAAACGCTCATAAAAAAAAAGTAGCATCCTCTGGAGCCTGTTCAAAATTATATTCCTTATTTAGACTATCAACACAGTTATGAAAACTTCCTTGGGAATCCACAATCCTGCAGTGCTGCTTGATATTGGTATGGGATTTTTTAAATCACCCCCGGATCATGGAAGCATCCTTCAAACTCCAAATAACTTCCACTACAATTTGCTGAGGTCGAAGAATCCTTGTTAAATATAAGATCTAATGATATTTCTTTGAGACTGCTAAACTATCACTAACGTTATCAAAACACACTTGAAAACTCAACTACAGTTTATTAGAAGTAACTGAAATAAGACCAGTAAGACAAGAATGCGGCTGGAGATCAGAAAGACTCAACCGGAAAACTATGGGACTCTGAGCTTCTATTAAGCGTGTCATTATCTGTGGATGTCCTTCCTGCGGTCCTCAGCACTCTGCCACCACCGGCGACACCCGCTGCCCCGCACGAACCACGAATGAATGTCTGGGTAGCTGCCATTCCCGTCCCGGTCCCGCACTGCCCCGAGCACCCCAGCCTGCTCCATGGGGCTCCTGCCAACACATGCAAGATGAAAAGATCGTAAAAAAAGAGAGCATGTACCAAGATTTTGTAATGCTTTGTTCTCTCATAAGAAAAATATTCAAATTTTCCAAGTGAACATATATCAGTTGTGTTTTGATGGATGCTTTCTCAGGCTGATGGTGCGAAATTCCTGCCTATGTATCACCAGAGCCATGAAAACACCCCCTCTCACCCACACCCAACAGCAGCAGCTGGACAGTGTGCAGAAGAGGGTGTGCAGGGTCACCCTTGGCCCTGCCTACACGAACTGCGATGACGCCCTGGCCACCCTGAGTCTGCCCAAACTGTCGGCAAGAAACCGAAAAGCCCTGGAGAAATTTGGGAAGAGCGTGGTGCGCCACCCACGCCTACATGCTGCGGCCAGACGCGCCTCGCCCGGTCCGTGCCACGGGACACCACAACCTGATAACGCCCCTAAAGGCGGCGCGCACGGACCGATACCGCCTCTGCGCGATTCCCGCCATGGTGCGTCACATTAAAAGTTAGTTCATATCTGTACATTAACCTTATGTTTGATGTTTAACCTCCCCAACAAACCATTGTGGATTTTCTGTACAAATACTGCAATATCAATAAACCGTCCAATATTATTATTATTATTATTATTATTATTATTATTATTATTATTATTATTATTAGACACACACACACACACACACACATACAGGATCACAAACAAACAAACAGACAAACGAACAAACAAGTTCATGAAGTTCTGATTTGTGCACGTAGATTGGCTTACAAACACACACACACACAAACACACATAAAAAAAAAAAAAATGGCAGTTTAAGGGTTAAATTCCAACTATACAGCTCTGTGACTCGTCTCTGATCGGCGACACACACACACACACACACACACACACACAGGTCTGTGACTCCTCTCTGATCGGCGACACACACACACACACTCACATACACACACACACACACACACACACACAGGTCTGTGACTCCTCTCTGATCGGCGACACACACACACACACTCACATACACACACACACACACACACACACACACACACACACACACACACACACACAGGTCTGTGACTCGTCTCTGATCGGCGACACACACACACACACACACACACACACACACACACACACACACACACACACACACACACACACACACACACAGGTCTGTGACTCCTTTCTGATCGGCGACACACACACACACACACACACACACACACACACACACACACACACACACACACACACACACACAGGTCTGTGACTCCTCTCTGATCGGCGACACACACACACACACACACACACACACACACACACACACACACACACACACACACACACACACACACACACACACACACACACACACAGGTCTGTGACTCCTCTCTGATCGGCGACACACACAAACACACACACACACACACACACACACAGGTCTGTGACTCATCTAAGATCGGCGACACACACACACACACACACACACACACACACACACACACACACACACACACACACACACACACCTGTGACTCCTCTCTGATCGGCGACACACACACACATACACACACACACACACACAAGTACGTGTAATTTTTCCCCCTGCTGCAGTGCCTGGTGTTGTGAGAGGCAGGCGGTGTTATCACGGAAACAATTCGCAGTACACATAGGTGTCATCATTCACATTTTTGAGGGGTTACGTATCTAATTTTCTTGTTAATTCTGGTTTTCCTTCACGTCTGAGTCTGGAAAAAACTCGGAGGTTTGACTAAACATTGATGCACAGGCGGGGAGGGAGGCAGGAAAAACGTTTGTCTCGGCCCTTTATTTTGCGTACCTACGACAATTCATTTTGAAACTCTGGAGAAGAAAGACGCCCAGACTGGACTGCACTGTGTATTCTGTCCTGCCATATACTTCAACTAGCACACTGAGCATTGACGCAGAGACTGGAAAGGAGGGACGGCCCGTCCCTCAGTATCCTGATGACGTCACTGATGATGTCATAGCTTAACTTAGTTCGTTAGTCCATTATGAAATCGATCCCAAGGAAAAACGGAGTTAGACTGTTATGACCTATATATTCTGACTTGATAAATACTTTGATAAGTATCTGGAATATAAAAACATTTCCAGTCTTAATAATAATAATTAAGAAAAAATCAAGAAACGATCTGTAAATTTTACGAACGGGGCCACAAAAACCTTATAATATCGAGATGAAAAACACAGCTAGACTAGATCATATTACATATTCTGAATAAAAAAAAAAAAGTACTTTCCGGATAAATAAAGAAAACACGAATTCCGCGCCGTATAAAGAAAAAAAATTCAAATGTATCAACGGTCTCAATTTAAATTTGAAAATACGACTAGTTAGACTAGATCTTATTAAATATTATTAGTCGTGATACATTTTTTATATATTTTAAGTCTTTAACCAATCACCAAAACAAACCTAGGCGTGCTAATAAAAAAAAAAATGAAAATTTATAAACTGACGAAAGTGTTATTTTGACGGGAAAGAAAACATAGCTAGACAACATTTTATTACGTATTATGACTTATTTTACTTTTCTGTCAACAAATTAAATATCAAAACAATGCAAACTTTACTAATAAAAGAGAAAAAAAAAATCGTGGTACAGAGCCGAAGTAGTTTTTTTTCCATCAATCCTCCCTACGTGTTCCTCCTCTCCCCTCCCCCATCACTCTCCTCCTGTCCCCTCCACCTTCACCTCCTTCACCTACTCCTACACAACGAGTCTTTAAATCATCTGGAAACACTTGCAAAACACTCGAAATTACGCAAAAAATGTGACGGGAAATGGTTACCCAAGCCGCGCGGGACGAGGCGGGGGTCGCAGGGACTTGGCGGGGCTCGGCGATGCTGGGCAGGTCGGGGCGACAAGGATACCGTGGTGTGGTGGTGTGGTGTGCTGTGGTGTGCTGTGGTGTGGTGTGGTATGTTGTGTGGTGGTGGTGGTGGTGTTGGTGGTTTTGGTGATGTGGTGTGGTAATGAGTGGTCGTGGTGTGGTGTGTGATATTAGGTGGTGATGTGATGTGTGGTGTAGTGTGTTGTGGTATGATAATATCATACCACAACACACTACACCACACATCACATCACCACCTAATATCACACACCACACCACGACCATATTATGGTGTGGTGGTGTGGTGTTAATACTACACTTTCACAAGCTTAACTCTCCTTTATGTGTGTGTGTGTGTGTGTGTGTGTGTGTGTGTCGCAGATCAGAGACGAGTCATAGAGTTGTATAATTAGGCTTTAACTCTTAAACTCCCATTTAATGTGTGTGTGTGTGTGTGTGTGTGTGTCGCCGATCCTTTCCCCTCCACCTCCACCTCCTCGACCTACTCCTGAACAGCGAGCCTTTAAATCACCTGGAAACACCTACAAAACCCTCGAAATTATGCTAAATATGTGAGGGGAAATGGTTACCTTAGCCGCGGCGGGACGTGGCGGGGATCGGAGGGGCTTGACGCACCTAGGCGGTGCTGGACAGGTCGGGGTTGATCCTATTATGTTCACCTCCCTAATGCAAGAGTCAACCAGTATTTTCAATCTTTCATCCCTTGTACTGGTAAACTGTAGAACTTTCTGCCTGCTTTTGCATTTCCTCATGCCTTTGACTTGAACTGTTTCAAGAAACTTGTTCTCAAATTTTGGAAACATGACCACACTTTTTTTGGACTATCACGTTGAGTGGGAGTTTCCTTGATAGCTTTTTCACTAGCCTAGGCCAAAGTCCCTCCCTAACATAAAGAAGCGTCTTAAATCAGTCTTGAAGCAGTTTTGCTGAAGAACTCATTTTCCATTTTGAGCAACTTTTCTTATGTTTTGTTATGTTCTTATGTTCGAGTGATGGCCAGTTAACCTCTGAAGTGTCTTGATACTCTTCGTTTCAAACAGGAAAGACGAAAAAACAAAAACAGGAAGATAGTTTCAGAGCTTACCACTGAAAAGAATGAAAGAATGAAGATAATGTCTACTCTTGTCTTAGAAAGATGGCCAGAATGAAGGGGAAAAGAGGTATAAAGTCTTGTGCAGCGAGAACATATATATGAAATTTTCAGTCAAGGTTTTCAGTAGAGGACTGTCCAAGTATGTTCAGTGTGGGAGACAGGAAGAGTTGAGTGTGATTGAAGACAATGCCTGGAATGTTGCGTCGAGTGGATAGATAAAGGAATTAAGTGCTCGAGGACCAGTTTGTTGTTTGTACAGTTTGTCGTATTGCAGCAACAGCTGAGGAAAGCACGTGGAGGACATTCTGTACATGGAGCATAGTGTATGGTACCAGGTAGGCTACAGTATGCGTTCATCAGCAAAGCATGTCTGCCATTTGTTTGATTACTATGTTATTAAATAAGACAAACGTGATCTTTCGTATTGCTGAATGTTATGTACAGTACCTGCGCATGTGGAACCTTTGAAAACTTCTTTGCTGTGAGAAAAGGTGGCACCGTGCAGTAGTGAGCAGGGGAAGGCACAGTGTGGGAGCCGCTGCCGTGCACAGATAGGTAGCACATGAGCGACTCGTGGCGCCACGTCCTGGCAGGGATGTAGCTCTCCATAAGTTTCCATTGTTTAGAAGCTGTCCCGCGCACACGAGCATCTGTGGCAAGCGACTGTGGTGAGCTGTCGCTCATCACCGCCACAGTGTGGCGCGACTTTGTGTCGAGGACCCGCGCACACGAACGACTGTGGCTGAGCGACGGACACGTGACGGTACTCGTAAGTTAGGCAAGTCGCTCCTCAATTGGAATGCTCCGCGTCATGCTTGTATTGGCTTTCTGCATGTAGGGACCAAGTAAGGTAAGGAGCTCATTAAAACTTTCTTGAGACATTCTGAAGTAGTTCAAGAATTTTGCAATGTCTGCTCTCAGATCACCCATTATGGTGTAAAACTGTCCATCAGTCAGCCTCGATGAAGCTTTGGCTTTGCCTCTGAGGCGTTGACCACCAGTCGTTGCCAACATAACCATGGCACCAACCTTAGTGTGCGCGCTGTTTTACCAGTGTGCTTCAAAGCTCTTCTCTTGTGAGGTGGTACTCGTATACATAGACAGGTAGGTGAAACATCTGTCAAGAAAATTCAAGAAAGGGAATGTGAGTGATTACCATTGTAAGCAAGGTGTGCACTTTTCCCTGTTTGAGAGTCTAAGCATGATGCCAGAAAATCCCTCTCACGTCAGTGAGGCTTTGGAAAGCCTCAGGAACACTCTTTTGAAGTGTAATGTAAACACTGGGGAATATTATTTCAAGAGACTTTATCAAAGATTTTACTTAAGGTCATGCACAAAAAAAAAAAAAAAAATAATAATAATAATAATCTTACTCTAAAACTGACAAAAAAAAAAAAAAAATGCACATGAATGATGAAGGCATTTCAGAGATGTGGGTGAATCCAGCTGCCCGAGTAGTGGTAAGGCATCAGGCATTCCATTGCAAGCTTATTGCCACAGCGGGCTGTCTGTGCTGTAATGTGTGCTGTAAGTGCATAAACTGCTGCACTGTTTGGGTAGTTTGCCTATTTCATTAATGAAAGAAAAATTTTTGCTGGATTCATTGTAGATTCTTATTATATGGAATTTAGTGAGGAAATTACTAAATGTCTGAAATTATTTGAAGTTTGCACACCGTCCCATGTACACATTCACTGCACCAACTTAGCATTACTTCAAGCTCTGTGGCAGGTCTCCAGGGTCATGAAGAGAAGCACACTTTCTCGCAAGAATACTGAACCAGGATTCTTTGGGAATTTTGCAAATTAAGGCCTAGATTTTGAAAATGTGACCATACGAGAGTATTTAATTTTGGGAAAGCTCTGAAATAATTTGTAAGTATTTATTCTGAAGCATCTCTTCCTGGTTACCTAATGACTCAGAGTTGAAAGACAGCCTTAAACTGGGATTTGGATTTCCCTTCATCCTCTTTTGATTATGACCGTCACACTGAAGATTAGTTTGTTGATAGCTTGCCACTGGCTGAGGTGAATGGGCTGGTGTGTACGGTCACTTGGCCCCACAAGAACATTTTTCAGAAGCTATTATTGTGGAGTTTGTAGGACAGGATTTACTACACGCCAATTACGACTAAAGTAATGGGTGTGTTTATCTCAGAGCAGAGCATAACTCATTTGGGTGCTATGTATAACTTCCACCAGACTCACGTGTGCGGCATCTCAAAAAAGTCAGTTAATGGTGAGATTTTCATTTGATAAAGCCACGTTGGATGGTAAAGCTAATATGTAGTGTCACATTTGCACATTAACACGTGTGAAGCCCACGCAGTTATGCTCCGCCCCACGAGTCAGTGCCAGGCGGCTGTTACATGTAAGGCCGTAGATTAGTTATCAAAATGGAAAATAAATAAATAAATAAATTAATTAATTAATTAAATGAAATAAATAAATAAATAAAAAAATTATAATAAGGAAAACAAAAGGAAAAGGGCGTTTTGCTTTAGCTATTAGTGTACTAACTTCTTTATTATTTATTTATTTTTTTTCTATTGGGGCACCTAAGCCTGATGAGTTTGCTATTTAATCTATCAATCTTTGAGATGCCTTGCTGTCTCCAGGAGCATCTCCTGAAGGGACGAGCACACTACAAGAGCCTGCACCTCTACCTCTCCAAACACTTCTCTTTGCTCAGGTATTCCAAGACTACAAAAATAAAGGCTCGTACATTTTCAGTTCGTTGCACTGGTACGTATAGCTTAGCGGCTCTGTTGTCCATCAAACATTGCAGGTGGGTGTGTAGTGCGGCGTGTGGCACAGCTTTGTAGGCTTGGCTTCACTGTGTTACTGGAAGGCTGTCACTGTTACTCTGCCTTGAACACGGCACGTCAACTAGCATGCACCATGTTGCTTCTTTCATGTCAATTACTGCTATATGTGATCAAGTGATTTTTAGGGAAAAGTGAATGCATGTAGTGTGTGGTGCTTCTGTACCTTTGGATCACTATAATGGCTTGTCTCTTTCCTCTCTCATTTATTAAAGCACTTCCTTTATTTTATTTGTGCTTCTTATCTTTTTATGACATTAAGAAAATAATACTTTCACCTGTTGATGTCATTATAGTATATATATATATATATATATATATATATATATATATATATATATATATATATATATATATATATATATATATATATATATATATATATATATATATATATATATATATATATATATATATATATATATATATATATATATAGATAGATAGATAGATAGATAGATAGATAGATAGATAGATAGATAGATAGATAAATAGATAGATAGATATATATATATATAGATAGATAGATAGATAGATAGATAGATAGATACATATATATATATATATATATATATATATATATATATATATATATATATATATATATATATATATATATATATATATATATATATATATATATATATATATATATATATATATATATATATATATATATATATATATATATATATATATATATATATATATATATATATATATATATATATATATATATATATATATATATATATATATATATATATATATATATATATATATATATATATACTATAATGACATCAACAGGTGAAAGTATTATTTTCTTAATGTCATAAAAAGATAAGAAGCACAAATAAAACAAAGGAAGCGCTTTAATAAATGAGAGAGGAAAGAGACAAGCCATTATAGTGATCCAAAGGTATATATATATATATATATATATATATATATATATATATATATATATATATATATATATATATATATATATATATATATATATATATATATATATGTATGTATTATTATTATTACTTTTTTCTTTTGGTTAGAAAATTTATTTTGCAGCATATTTCATGGAGAGAGTGTGTTAAATGTATGGTTTAAGTGATGCGGGTATGAGAGATGACGTAAGGAGCTTTTGCACACGAGGCCACATGGATTATTTCTCTTAGAAACGTGTTACATTAAAATGTTTATCAACTGGATGTGTGTTTTGCATTGCGTAATGAAAAGTATTGCCAGTAACACTTCACATGTTGGATGAACCCAGCAAGGAGTGTGTTTGCTATTAAGCTTTCAGCTCATATGCGTGGCATATTTACTGACGTTGTCAACTTATGTTATGGGACAAATAAAAAAGAAAAATAAATTAAAACAGACGATAATATCATTCAAATAACGATCATGGAAAATTATTTAGAAGAGCCTAAAGAAACGATCATGAATATAAATATGTGTTTTCTCTTTTTTGTATTCGTAAATAAAACTACATTTTCTTGAGCTCTGTAAGAATTTAGAACGAGAATATATATATATATATATATATATATATATATATATATATATATATATATATATATATATATATATATATATATATATATATATATATATATATATATATATATATATATATATTAAATGTGTTGTTCCCTACCACGCCACGTGCGTAATTAGTAGGTAGTTTAAGTGTGTTATTGTTTGGAGCTGGTGGTCCCGTTAGATTGGACACGCCCGCATACAAGGTGAGTAGGTGTGCCTGGCAGGGGCTGTCTCTCTCTCCTTGTTGCTCATGCTGTGCTGACTGTGTGTCTTTTGACAGGGATTTATAATGGACGTCTGCCAGCCTAGGCTTACGTCCAGTAGGCAGGGTGGTGATAAGTTTTGATTTATGAGCAATGTAATGTTTGTAGGTTAAATTGGATTAATGTAAGTATGTTAAGTTGTACGTGGTGTTTTAACTCTCCTTAATGGTGACATAATCTCATAATCTCCAGATCTATTTAGTGCAGTCTGCACTTGTCGCGCACTCCACCATCATTTTGTGGTTCTAATCATTCCCTTAGGCCGCGCTGCGCTGCGCTATACTCACAGGCGTAGTAGGTCCAGTTCTTTCAGGGGGGCAAGATACCCTTTGCCTGAATTTTATCCATATACCTAATATAGATAAATCAATATTTTTTTTGTTTGATTTATTTTGTATCTTTATTGCAGGTGAACATTTTATAAAAATTAATATAAAGCACTATAAAAAGAAAACATGTAATTGCACATTGATATCAAGATGAACCTCAGAGTAAGTATTTATCTCTACCATGACGTCTACCAAAAATATCAGCTATGGATTCTGTGTTGAACTTGCTCACAAAATTCCTCTCAATATTTAGTATTGCTAGGCTAAATAGTCTTTCCTGTCCCATTGTTGATCGCAGGTATGACTTCAGTCTTCGCAGACATGAGAACGATCTCTCTGGTGAGCATGGTGTTGCTGGGGTGGTGGGTCGTACCTTGGCTGCTGTTGACAAGTGGGGCAAAGTGGAACACAAAGAATTGGAAACTAAGAACTTCACGATTTCACTTGCAGTTTTAGGCCGACAATCAGATGCAAGGTTTTGATAAATACTTTGTTCAGCCTTTAAACTATCCTCTTGCAGAATGTAGAAATCATCTACAACCTTGTATTGTCATCACTGGCATCTTCCATCAACATTTTTGTCAAAGATGTAAGGACAGTTGAGCTCCTACTATTAAATCTTTCTTGCATCTCAGTTACAACCCAGTCAAGTGCATCAATAAATTTCACTTCTTGCTCTCTGTTCGTCTGACAATTTGTCTTCACTTGCCTGGCTCTCCCTGTTAAGGCCAGCAGCCTCCTTGACGGCTTTTTTTTTTCCTGTGGAGTGACGCTGTCACAGGCTGCACATCTGATGTAAACTGGTTAATTTTTTCTGTAGTTGTCTGTGCTTTTTTCCAGAGTGATGAAAAGCTTTCTTCGTCCCTGCATTTCATCAATGTTTTGATGGTAGCTTCGACAGTGACGTTAGCTGACATAACATCCATGTCCTGCCCCTGTATGCAAGATAAATGCAAGATAAAAAATGTGGTGTAGTCATGAGTCAAGTCACTGGTATATTTAAATGAGAGATCAGGCCAGACCAGTATTCTAAAACGCTTTGCTCTCTCACCACGACTGTTTACCAGAGCCACAGAGATGACCACCAGGATTCTTGACAGTGTTTCTCCTCGTAACAATGTACAAATCCAGTTAATCTGTCACTACAACTGTAAAAACACCCTTAAAAACACTCGTGTAACTTCAATTGGAGCCTTTGAATGAAATGTAGTGGAGGTGTGGTGTAGCCCCCTCTCCTTATCTCCCTCCTCCTCCTCCTCCTCCTTTTCTTCCTCCTCCTACTCCTACTACCCCAATAGCTTCCTACCTCCCTCCCCCTCCACCTCCACTACACACCCCCAGCAGATCAAAGAGAGAACCAGCACCCACGCCCCTCCCTCCCCCCTCGCCATATGAGGTACCTGGTGTGGGGGCGAGGCGGTGGAGGGGTGGGGGTGCAGGTGAGAGCTCCAGGGTCATGTGATGCTACAAGAGGTTGACGAGTTGTTCGGCCACGCCAGCTCGAGGACTTTCATTGTGTGTGTGTGTGTGTGTGTGTGTGTTTTATGTAGGAGGGACACTGGCCAAGGGCAACAAAAATCCCCCCCAAAAAATTGCCCACTGAAATGCCAGTCCCATAAAAGGGTCAAAGCAGTGGTCTAAAATTGATGAATAAGTGTCTTGAAACCTCCCTCTTGAAGGAATTCAAGTCATAGGAAGGTGGAAATACAGAAGCAGGCAGGGAGTTCCAGAGTTTACCAGAGAAAGGGATGAATGATTGAGAATACTGGTTAACTCTTGCGTTAGAGAGGTGGACAGGATAGGGGTGAGAGAAAGAAGAAAGTCTTGTGCAGCGAGGCCGCGGGAGGAGGGGAGGCATGCAGTTAGCAAGATCAGAAGAGCAGTTAGCATGAAAACAGTGGTAGAAGACAGCTAGAGATGCAACACTGCGGCGGTGAGAGAGAGGCTGAAGACAGTCAGTTAGAGGAGAGGAGTTGAAAAGCTTTTGATTCCACCCTGTCTAGAAGAGCAGTGTGTGTGTGTGTGTGTGTGTGTGTGTGTGTGTGTGTGTGTGTGTGTGGAGACTGACAGCTGAGTTTACACGTGTCTGTATGAGTTTACCTGTATATTTATCTTTTTATCTATCTGTCTGTCTATCTGTATCTTTCTATCTATCTGACTGGCAGGTGAGTTTACACGTGTCTGTTTGTTGAGTTTACCTGTGTGTTTATTTGTCTATCCATCTATCTATTTATCTATCTATCCATCTCACCTCACTGTACAAGACTTTCTACTTTCTCTCGATATTATTCTGTTCTGTTCACCTCCCTAATACAAGAGTTTACCTGTGTGATTACTTGTGTGTGTGTGTGTCTGTGTGTGTGTGTGTGTGTGTGTGTGTGTGTGTGTGTGTGTGTGTGTGTGTGTGTGTGTGTGTGTGTGTGTGTGTGTGTGTGTGTGTGTTTATCTATAATTTTGTTTTCCTTGTGTTTCTAGGTGTTTATCTGTGTTTGTGTGTGTGTTTGTGGGTGATAAGAACATAAGAACATAAGAAATAAGGGAAGCTGCAAGAAGCGACCAGGCTTACACGTGGCAGTCCCTGTATGAAATATACCAGTAGTAGTAGTAACAGTAGCAGCAGTAATAGTGGACCATCATTTTTATCCCTATTCCCGTAATGCATAAAGTAGATAAGCTCAAGAAAATTAGAATTGAATTTGTATGCATTGGATGTATTCTGCCAGGGAGATGGCTACCATATCCGACACACACACACACACACACACACACACACACACACACACACACACACACACACACACACACACACACACACACACACACACACACACACACACACACACACACACACGTATGCGTCACAAGTAGGAATGATAACATATATAACTTTTCTCTCTTTCCCTTTCAATTATTTTTGTATCGTTTTACTTCATTCCATCTTCTGTTATTTTATCAAATGTAACTAAAATAACTGCATGTGGATAAGGAAGAAAATAATGACGTACATCCTTCTCTCTTTTCACTTCATTCAACCTTCTATTCCTTCTTGAAATGTAGGAATTTAAAAGTAAAGAGTATGTCACTCTATTGTTTATTCCATTTTGAAATGTAGGTATCTAAAAATTAATCCATCAAGTCTAAGGAGGAAAATAATAACATACACCTTTCTCCCTTCACTGATAACATCAATATATTTTTGTTCTTTCTCTCTTCCATCTTTTTCTTCACTCCACTTTCTATTCCCTCTTGAAATGTAGGTACGAGAATCTAAAAATACATGCACGTGTCTGGGTTAGAAAATATAAACAGACATGTATCGTTCTCTCGTCTCATTTACGTGTTTCGCTTCACTCCTATTCTGTTTCGAAATGTATCTAAAAAAACAAGTGCATATTGTGTCTAAATATATATATATATATATATATATATATATATATATATATATATATATATATATATATATATATATATATATATATATATATATATATATATATCTGTATCTAATTTTAGAAATGTGTGCAGGTCGTGGGAAGTAAAGAAGAAGATATACCTGTGCGGTCAGTTTCATCCTGAGTTTAGCAGCAGCATCGACTTCTTTTGCTTCCTTTTATTGTTTTGCCTTGGCCGGTGCAAGTGCATGCGGTGGTCAGAGCGGATCAGGAGGCTTTCCACTGAATGGCGGGTTCGGGTATATGAGCCCCGCCGGTCGCCTCGCCTCGCCTCGCTTTGTTGAGAAGTAAGAGACGTCCAGAGAGCTGAGTACAGTCGAGTCCAGCTCTCCAGGATCTGTCTTGCTCTCAGGACGTGCTGAAACGCTGCTTTTCCGTTTTTTTTTTTTTTTTTTTTATTGGCTGTATGTTTGGTCAGTGTTTGTAGGGTTCGGTTAGAGGTCTTGTGTAACTGAAGACGATTTGAGGAAGAAAACATATCAAGTCGTTGTGATCAAAGGAAAGATATCTTTTCTCACTTTTCACTCATCCACCTTCGCTTTCTGCTTCCTGCTGATTGAAAAATATAGACGCAAGCAACTAGATAGATAGCAACATTTGTCTAGCATTCAAACCATACAGCGTTCAAGTGTGCTGGAGCCTAAGTTGAAATTAATAATACCACGGAAAATTTGAGATCTCTTGATATAAGCACGGCGAAAAAGATTTTGTTGGCAGTGGTACAACCCTATAGTGCTTGAACTCTGAACGAAGCAAAGCCCCATTCGCTTCACTCGAACAGACAAGAGGAACTCAAATGTCAAGATTTAAAAGAACACGGAAGAGCGAAGAAGAGCAGAGTGGGAGAATGAAAGGGATGAACAAATGATAGGAAGAAATAAAATGTTACGAGAGGGAAGAGTGGAAGGCCAGTTTTAAGGCTCAGGTTCAAGGTTGGTTTAGTGTGGTGCTAACGAGCCGGTGCGTGGAGAGCTGTGCGGTGCTTGTGTTCCAGGCATCCCGCTGCAGTGTGAGGGGAGGAGCCCGCCATCGCGCTACTAACTGAAATGAAAGAAAATGTATTGTGAAGGATACTGTGTGGAGGTGAGTTTGGCTACTAACGAAGATACAAAAAAAAAAAAAAAAAAAAAAATGCAAAGTTGACAGTAATGTACCGAGAGTTCTTTCTAATAAAGTGAAATAAAAGAGAATGCAATATAGATGCAGTGAGGGTTGCACGCAAATGAATGGACCCCCCCAAAAAAACCCTGCCTAATGTTAAATGAATTATGGAAAGAGTATCACCAATAAGAGGAACTAAAAGAAAATGTAACATTGATGTGGTGAGGATGTGGTGAGGGTGCACGATAACAGATGAACTATAGTAACAATGATGTGGTGAGGATGTGGTGAGGGTGCACAATAACAGGTGAACTATAAAGAATGTATTATGTTACGTGAAGTGGGACAAGAATTCTCACCAATAAAGCGAGATAAAAGAAAAATGTAGTATGGATGTGGCGAGGGTGCGCACTGATAGATGGACAAAAAGAATACGCAATGATGAATAAGATGTGGCAGGAGTCCTCACAAAACAAGACGAACTGAAGGAGAATCTAACATGGCAGCGTGAGTGCACACTTACAGGTGAATTAAAGGAATGTGTTAATATAAAAATGTGACACAATTTCTTACTCTAGGTGCATAAAAAGGAAACGTAGAATATGTGACGTTGGATGTACATTAATGAAAGGACTTACAAATGAATATAACGCAAGAGAGGTTGTGTAGGAAGTTTTCACGAATAATTCAAGTCAAAGAAAATGTGTTGTGAGAAATGCTGTTCGGGTGTGTACAAATAAACGGGCTAAGAGAATACATAATATTGGTAAAAAAAAAGTAAATAAATAAATGAATAAAATAAATAAACTAATAAAGTAAATTGCTTTTATTTCCTTATGAAGAATCATTGATATCTCTGAGTGAAGTAATGAAAGAAAATGCAGACTGATCCAAAAAAAAAAGAATAATAGTCTGAGAAAAAGCCATTAGTCACGTAAAGAGTTTTTGTTTATTTACGTTTATAAACATTCATGACTGAAATACTGATAGATGTGACAGGAGGGAGAGAGAGAGAGAGAGAGAGAGAGAGAGAGAGAGAGAGAGAGAGAGAGAGAGAGAGAGAGAGAGAGAGAGAGAGAGAGAGAGAGAGAGAGAGATTCAGCCTTTCTCTCACTTCTCTCTCACTCCACGCACGTCACAATTGCGTCACCACTCTCCCTTGACGTCACAGCCTCTCCCTCTCCCTCGTCTCCCTCCATTGCAGAGCTTCCCAACGCTGGAAACTGCCGCGGGTCTTACGAGAGAGAGAGAGAGAGAGAGAGAGAGAGAGAGAGAGAGAGAGAGAGAGAGAGAGAGAGAGAGAGAGAGAGAGAGAGAGAGAGCGCAACAGCAACAACTAAAACATGAAGATGAAGAATATGAATAAGAATAACAAGAACAAGAACAACAAAAACAACAACAACAATGATAATAATAATAATCATCATAATAATAATAATAATAATGGTAATGGCAGTAATATTTCACAGATAATTAAGAAGACGTGGAGTGAAAACAGTGGACGGCTTAAGGCGCGTAATGTCTTTTCTAAATTTGCTGAACGTAATAAATTTCTCGCCTCCTGTCTCTCTCTCTCTCTCTCTCTCTCTCTCTCTCTCTCTCTCTCTCTCTCTCTCTAGACTAGAAGAATAATTGGCCTAGTCACTTTAATTAGGAGAGAGAGAGAGAGAGAGAGAGAGAGAGAGAGAGAGAGAGAGAGAGAGAGAGAGAGAGAAGTACATGAATGCAAGAAGGCATGAATTTAAAGATGACAGGAACAAATAAATAAGGTCAAATAAAGGAACTGAATTTCATACTCGCATTCTGAAATTGTTTGTTCTCCTAGTGACTGTGTTCAAAGGTCACAAATAGTCAGTTGGATTCTTGTTGATGTTTTCCTCATTAATGGTACTGAAACCCTGTTAACCCTTTGACTGCCATTGGTACACCTTTCCCTAATTACCAATCACTCTGAGGCATCTTTACTTGTTCTACAGCCACATCCAATCCTTTGAACTGGGAAGAAATTGAGAAATGTATTCTTCTTTCATCGCTAACTTTGTCGTAGACGCTTCTAAAGACTTGACGCATTGCTTCTGGTGCTGCTGACTGTTGTGTGTGGCAGTGGAAGGGTTAGTCTGTCGCCACAATCATGAAACGATCCTTGAAAACGTCAATAACTTCCTCTAATTCCTCGCGATTACGTATCATTACAACAGTGAAAGTGTCCTTGAAACGCTATTTAAAATTCCCTTAGAGATTTTATTCTCTTAAAATTTCATTCCGATCATGAAAGTATTTTTGAAGACTTTAATATCTACAACTGCAGTACCTTCGAAAATCACAATAATTTCAACTACAGTCCTTTAATTGATGAAAGCACCTTTGAAACCTCCAATAATTTGTACTGGAGCTTGTTAAACTACAAATGGAATCATGAAAACCTCAATGAATTCGACTTAAACTTGTTAAATTACCACTGGAATCATGAAAAACCCAATAACTTCCAGCATGTTAAAACCACGAGAATCATAAAAAAAAGAAAAATGAAAACTCCCAATAACTTCCATTAGAGCCTTTAAAACTACCCCTGATAAAAAAAAAAAAACACTCCAGTACCCTTCAGTACAGTACTGTCTGTCAAAGCATTCCAGATAAGACGCTTGGGGAAATGGTGTGTGTGTGTGTGTGTGTGTGTGTGTGTGTGTGTGTAGGTGTGAAAAAATAAAATCCCTATGTTCATTTTGTTCACAGGGAGATTATAACCACTGCGGAGAATAGTGAAGTGTATGAAGTGTTTATGCAAAGTGTGCCTCATAAAATGACACTTTACGAAGGCCTGTGCAAAATTTAGTTAGTTTGAGTAAGATCCAAAGTTTTCAGTCTCTCCACAAATTAGCAAAGAGATTTATGGATTGATTAAAAATGCTTATCAATTGCTCTCTCTCTCTCTCTCTCTCTCTCTCTCTCTCTCTCTCTCTCTCTCTCCTCTCTCTCTCTCTCTCTCTCTCTCTCTCTCTCTCTCTCTCCTAATTAAAGTGACTAGGCCAATTATTCAATTAAAAATGGCGGGAAGGCGAGGAGGAGGAGGAGGAGGTGGAGGTGGAGGAGGAGGAGGAGGAGGAGGAAGAAGAAGAGGAGCTGTATTAGTAATAGCAACAGGAGGAGGAGGAAGAGGAAGATGAGGAGGAAGAAGAATAGTAGATAATAAAGCAAGAAAGGAGGAAAGGAATAAAGATAGAGAAATAGATGAATCAGATTTTCCTCTTATAAGTTTTGTGCTCTTTTTCTCCTTTCTCTTCTCTTTCCTTCATTCCCTTCTCCTCTCTGCTTCCTTCTCCCATTACTTTCCCTTTTTTTTCTTCCAACTGCTTTCTTTCCTCCTGTCCTTCCTTTTAACCCTTCTTCTTCATATTCACTTCCTATCAAGTTTTTTCCCCCGTTTTAATTTTTATTTCCTCTCTATTTCCTAATCTCTTTCTTTAATTTTTCTCTTTTTTTCCTATGATTTCATTTTTTTTTTTCTTTCAGCTCTTTATCTGGTAGAATTTCGTCTGTTTCTCAATTCTGTTAATCTCTCTCTCTCTCTCTCTCTCTCTCTCCTCTCTCTCTCTCTCTCTCTCTCCTCTCTCTCTCTCTCTCTCTCTCTCTCTATCTCTCTCTCTCTCTCTCTCAATTTTCCACCCCGAATTTTGCTAGTGGTAGGAAATGGACAGAAAGAAGAGAGAGAGAGAGAGAGAGAGAGGAGAGAGAGAGAGAGAGAGAGAGAGAGGAGAGAGAGGAGAGAGAGAGAGAGAGAGAGAGAGAGAGAGAGAGAGAGAGAGAGAGAGGAGAGAGCATGTACAATCATTTCCCTTTTCACAGTGTGTGTGTGTGTGTGTGTGTGTGTGTGTGTGTGTGTGTGTGTGTGTGTGTGTGTTTGCTCTCTTTCCTGCGTAGGACCACAGCCTACGCACACACACACACACACACACACACACACACACACACACACACACACACACACACACACACACACACACACACACACACACACACACACACACATACACACACACACTGAATGAGGGAAACACGAAAAGTACTATTTTATCTCAAAGGAATTTGAGTGAAAACTGAAAGCAAGATACGAGAAGAGAGAGAGAGAGAGAGAGAGAGAGAGAGAGAGAGAGAGAGAGAGAGAGAGAGAGAGAGAGAGAGAGAGAGAGATGCAAGGAGGAGAGAATGAGATAAAGATAGGAGTGAAGAGCAGAAGGAAAGAAAGGAAGGAGGGAAAGGAAGAAATGAAGAGAACGAAAGAAGGAAGGAAGGAAAGAAGGAAAGAAAATGAGAGAGAAGAAAGGAAAGGAAGGAAGAAAGGTGTAAAGAACAAGAAATGAAAGGAAAGGAAGGAAAGAAGGAGGGAAGACGAAAAGACAAGAATGAAGTGCAGGAAGAAAAAAAGAAAGAAGGAAGGAAGGGAGGAAAGAAGAAAAGGAAGCTGAAAAAAAGTTGAAAAAGAAGAAAACCGAAAGAGAGAGAAGGAGAGAGATAAAGAAAGAAAGAAGGTGAAAAGGAAAGGAGGAAGAAAGAAAGGCGAAAGGAAAGGAAAGGAGGAAGAAAAGAAGAAAGGAAGGAAAAGAGGACAAGAGATACAGGAAAAGAGGCGAGGAGGAGGCAAAAATGAGTGGTGGTGTAAAATATCACATCCTCTGGGGCTTCAAAACGAACTCGTATGCTCAGAAAAAGATCACATATTTCCCACCATCTCTCTCTCTCTCTCTCTCTCTCTCTCTCTCTCTCTCTCTCTCTCTCTCTCTCTCTCTCTCTCTCTCTCTCTCTCTCTCTCTCTCTCTTTATCTAAACAATTAAACACACATGTTCATTGTGGCCTCTGCTAAAGTTATCTTTGTGGTGTATAACTATTTTAAAGCATTATTGTGTGTGGTATAATAAATATTAATATTTTGCTAAGATGTATAGGCACATGTATGTAACCAGTGATTAAATCAATGTATAAGTAATAAGCAAATAAATAGATTAATAAACTAGAAAATGATATGGTTATATATGTACAGTACTTACAATAGAGGTCATGTGCATCTATATGGCAAGTTCACCGGAGGTCAGACACGACCATATTTTTGTGTCTTTCTTATGGAGGGTTGAGAGTCTGAAGGCGTAACCACTTGTGTGTGGACACTTTCATCTGCTGTGTGGACAGACGTCGTACGTCCACCACAGCCGTGAGGGTGTTCCACCACACTACAGTGGCGGAGGAGAAGGCCCGTTGGTGGGTGCTGGAGCGAGACCCTGGCACCTCCAAGAGGAGATCGTTGCTCAATACCGTTCTCGTATTGCGCTCAGATCTCCTCCAGGTAGCCCTCAGGTCTGCTAGGTGAGGAACATTCTGGATCTGCGCCTTATGAAGCACTGTCAGCGCTGCAACTTTCCGGCGATGATCCAGAGTGTCCCTCAGCACCGGCCCATCCTTCTGTATCTGCTGCTGCTGCTGCTGTTGTCGCTGCCGCCACGGTTGCTGGCGAGGCTGCGTCTGTCTGGCGCCACTGATGAGGCGCTCTGCCCTCCTTTGCACTTTGTCCAGCAAGTTGAGATGACATCGGGCACTGGACATCCACGTGAGCGGCGCGTACTCCATGATGGGCCTGACTTGAGCCTTGTACAGGGTCAGGAGGCCATCGGAGTCAAGGAGGTGCCTCAGACGCCTCAACAGTGTCACCTTCTGAGACGCTTTTCGGGCCACGTCCTCGAGGTGACGGTCGAAGAGCAGCCGCGAGTCCACCTCCACGCCAAGGATGTTTACGCTGTCCTACAGAGGGATGCTGTTGTCTCCCATCTTCAGCCTTCCACGCACCTCACGCGCGTCCTCGTGAGAGCGGGACACCACCATGGCCTGAGTCTTTTCGGGGGCAAACTTGACTTGCCACCGGTCGCCCCAGGCCATGATGTCTGAGAGCAGTGCATTGACTCTCTCTCTCTCTCTCTCTCTCTCTCTCTTAATCTTTACCTTATCATTTTCTCTTTCCCCACTCTTCTTTCTTCTTAATATCTCCTTTCTCATTCCTTCCTCTTTCACTCTCCCCTCGCTTGCTCTCTCTAGT
Source organism: Scylla paramamosain (assembly GCF_035594125.1). Classification (NCBI taxonomy): domain Eukaryota; kingdom Metazoa; phylum Arthropoda; class Malacostraca; order Decapoda; family Portunidae; genus Scylla; species Scylla paramamosain. The sequence goes on from NW_026973704.1 coordinate 379,647, forward strand.
TATCATTCCTCTCATTTTCCATTTCTAATTCTCTTCCTCTTAGCATCCTCCTTCTCATTCCCTTCCCTTCGCTCTCCCCCGCCTGTTGTGCTCTGACCCACTTCCCATCGCCACGGGAAGACACAGGACACGGAGATACGCTCAACATTCTTGACCTTTTCCTGACCTCTAATCCTTCTGCTTATGCCGTCAGCCTTTCTTCTCCGTTGGGCTCCTCCCATCACAATCTCATATTTTTATCTTGTCCTATCGCTCCAATCCCTCCTCAGGATCCCCCTAAGCGAAGGTGCCTCTGGCGTTTTGCCTCTGCTAGTTGGAGGGACCTGAGGAGGTATTTTGCTGATTTTCCTTAGAATGACTACTGCTTCCGTGTCAGAGACCCGTCTTTGTGTGCTGAGCGCATAACAGAGGTGATAGTGTCTGGCATGGAGGCGTACATTCCTCACTCTTTTTCTCGTCCTAAACCTTCTAAACCTTGGTTTAACACAGCTTGTTCTCGTGCTATACATGATAGAGAGGTGGCCCACAAAAGGTACTTAAGCCTTCCATCACCAGAATCTCATGCACTTTATATTTCTGCCCGGAACCATGCCAAGTCTGTTCTGCAACTAGCCAAAAACTCCTTCATTAACAGAAAATGTCAAAACCTTTCAAGATCTAACTCCCCTCGTGATTTCTGGCATCTAGCCAAAAATATCTCCAATATCTTTGCTTCTTCTTCTTTCCCTCCTCTATTTCAACCAGATGGCACCACTGCTATCACATCTATTTCTAAAGCTGAACTCTTCGCTCAAACCTTTGCTAAAAACTCTACCTTGTACGATTCTGGGCTTGTTCCTCCTTCTCCTCCACCCTCTGGCTACTTCATGCCACGTATTAAAATTCTTCGCAATGATGTTTTCCATGCCCTCGCTGGCCTAAACCCTCGGAAGGCTTATGGACCTGATGGGGTCCCTCCTATTGTTCTCCGAAATTGTGCCTCCGTGTTTACACCTTGCCTAGTCAAACTCTTTCAGCTCCGTCTGTCAACATCTACCTTTCCTTCTTGCTGGAAGTTTGCCTATATTCCACCTGTTCCTAAAAGGGGTGACCGTTCTAATCCCTCAAACTACCGTCCTATTGCATTAGTTTCCTGCCTATCTAAAGTTTTTGAATCTATCCTCAACAGGAAGAATCTTAAACATCTATCACTTCACAACCTTCTATCTGATCGCCAGTATGGGTTCCGTCAAGGCCGCTCTACTGGTGATCTTCTGGCTTTCCTTACTGAGTCTTGGTCATCCTCTTTTAGAGATTTTGGTGAAACTTTTGCTGTTGCCTTGGACATATCAAAAGCTTTTGATAGAGTCTGGCACAAAGCTTTCATTTCCAAACTACCCTCCTACGGTTTCTATCCTTCTCTCTGTAACTTCACCTCAAGTTTCCTTTCTGACCGTTCTATTACTGCTGTGGTAGACGGTCACTGTTCTTCTCCTAAATCTATTAACAGTGGTGTTCCTCAGGATTCTGCCCTGTCACCCACTCTCTTCTTATTATTCATTAATGATCTTCTAAACCAAACTTCTTGTCCTATCCACTCCTACAGTGTTGATACCACCCTGCACTTATTCACGTCTTTTCATAGACGTCCAACCCTTCAGGAGGTAAACATATCTATCACGCAGGGAAGCCACAGAACGCTTGACTTCTGATCTTTCTAAAATTTCTGATTGGGGCAGAGCAAACATGGTATTGTTCAATGCCTCAAAAACTCAATTCCTCCATCTATCAACTCGACACAACCTTCCAGACAACTATCCCCTCTTCTTCAATGACACTCAACTGTCCCCCTCTTCTACACTGAACATCCTCGGTCTGTCCTTTACTTATAATCTGAACTGTAAACTTCACATCTCATTTCTAGCTAAAACAGCTTCTATGAAGTTAGGTGTTCTGAGACTTCTCCGCCAATTTTTTTCACACCCCCAGCTTCTAATTCTGTACAAGGGCCTTATCCGTCCATGTATGGAGTATGCTTCACATGTCTGGGGGGTTCCACTCATACTGCTTTTTTAGACAGGGTGGAATCAAAAGCTTTTCGTCTCATAAACTCCTCTCCTCTAACTGACTGTCTTCAGCCTCTCTCTCACCGCCGATGTGTTGCATATCTAGTTGTCTTCTATCGCTTTTTTCATGCTAACTGCTCTTCTGATCTTGCTATCTGTATGCCTCCCCTCCTTCCGCGGCCTCGCTGCACAAGACTTTCTTCTTTCTCTCACCCCTATTCTGTCCACCTCTCTAACGCAAGAGTTAACCAGTATTCTCAATCATTCATCCCTTTCTCTGGTAAACTCTGGAACTCCCTGCCTGCTTCTGTATTTCCACCTTCCTATGACTTGAATTCCTTCAAGAGGGAGGTTTCAAGACACTTATCCTTCAATTTTTGACCACTGCTCTGGACCCTTTTATGGGACTGGCATTTCAGTGGGCATTTTTTTTATTAGATTTTTGTTGCCCTTGGCCAGTGCCCTTCCTACTTAAAAAAAAAAATGTATAGGCGACATCATTAATATAGCAATGTTAATACTTGTGAAATGATTATAATTTATCATTGAAAACCAAAGTGTACTCGCTACACAGCAAACCATTCAGGCAAATCTTAACGAGTGTTTGCTGTCAGTGAGGCGAGAGTGAAGTGTCGCCTTTCACGCCTCAGCGAGCCACACTCTGGCCTCCTGCCGGGTAGTGTGTGTTGCCTCATAGGAAAGCATACTCGCCTCACACATGACACCTTCGCCACCAGATCATGTGTTCGTTTATCTGTCTGTCTGTCTCTAATATCAGTTGACAAGCACGTGGATGCAATTTAATTACTGATTTATTTTTATATCTTTACTTCGGTCCACCGCCCGGCCATCACAAGTCTCCGGAGGATGGTCGCCACCCTTCATGTACAGCGCTGGTGGAATACATGCCTTGTCCTTGCCTGCTAGTTTGTCAATGTTCTCGCAAGAAAAATATATCACACAATGTATATCACACCAAAGTATATATCATTTTATCTAAATTATCATTTTATCTAAATGAGACGTTGATCAAACATTTAATGGCAATGATGCAGACGTTGTAATGAAGATGAACACAAACACCACGTGACTGCGTGACGCGAGTGGCACAACAAACAATAACAACACACAGCTCGCTCAGTGGGCGTGGTCTTAAGAGTATGATCACTCGGGAACGAAGACACCAAAACGCCTGTAACATAATTCCTTTTTACTTATAGAACTACTAAGATACTCTCATGTATAACACAACTCTTTATTTTTCCACCATCATGGCGACTCCTACACCAGCCTCAGAGTCCCCATCTGGGGAGGGGACCATAAATGTCCCCAGGTCGGACTGCCTTTCTGTCGACGACCCGAAGTGTCTTGACACCCCCCCTCAACTTTTTCTTCATTAACTTGTGCAACATTCGCGGTCTAAGATCTAATTTTCAATCTGTAGAACACCACCTCTCCTCTTCTAAACTTAATTTTCTTTTCCTCACTGAAACTCAGGTGTCTGAGGCAACTGACAGTAGCCTCTTTTCTGTTCACTCCTACTTTCTCTATCCTCATTTTCGATCCAAAGCTGGATGATGCGTTTATGTGTGAAACGACTTAATCTGCTCTTATGCCCACGCTCTTGAATCTTCAGAGTTTTCCACCATCTGGCTACGACTACAGAGTCACTCTCAAACTAAATTCATCTGTGCTGTATACCTCTCACCTAACTCCTCTGTTTATAAGAAATTCTTTGACTACTTAACTTCCAAAGTGGAGCACATTCTGACTCTCTTCCCTTTTTTACAGATCTCCGTTCTTGGAGACTTCAGTGTTCACCACCAGCTTTGGCTTTCCTCCCTCTTCACTGACCATCCTAGTGAACTAGCCTTCAACTTTGCTATCCTCCATGACCTAGAGCAATTGGTGCAACACCCTACTCGTATTCCTGACCGTCTTGGAGATACGCTCAACATTCTTGACCTTTTCCTGACCTCTAATCCTTCTGCTTATGCTGTCACCCTTTCTTTTCCGTTGGGCTCCTCCCATCACAATCTCGTATCTGTATTTTGTCCTATCGCTCCAATCCCTCCTCAGGATCCCCCTAAGCGAAGGTGCCTCTGGCATTTTGCCTCTGCAAGTTGGGGGGACCTGAGGAGGTATTTTTCTGATTTTCCTTGGAATGACTACTGCTTCCGTGTCAGAGACCCGTCTTTGTGTGCTGAGCGCATAACAGAGGTGATAGTGTCTGGCATGGAGGCGTACATTCCTCACTCTTTTTCTCGTCCTAAACCTTCCAAACCTTGGTTTAACACAGCTTGTCCTCGTGCTATACATGATAGAGAGGTGGCCCACAAATGGTACTTAAGCCTTCCATCACCAGAATCTTATGCACTTTATATTTCTGCCCGGAACCATGCCAAGTCTGTTCTCCAGCTAGCTAAAAACTCCTTCATTAACAGAAAGTGTCAAAACCTTTCAAGATCTAACTCCCCTCGTGACTTCTGGCATCTAGCCAAAAATATCTCCAATAACTTTGCTTCTTCTTCTTTCCCTCCTCTATTTCAACCAGATGGCGCCACTGCTATCACATCTATTTCTAAAGCTGAACTCTTCGCTCAAACCTTTGCTAAAAACTCTTCCTTGGACGATTCAGGTCTTGTTCCTCCCTCTCCTCCACCCTCCGACTACTTCATGCTGCCTATTAAAATTCTTCGCAATGATGTTTTCATATCATGTGTGTTTTCACACACACACACACACACACACACACACACACACACACACACACACACACACACACACACACACACCAAAGCGTACCCACCACCACCACCACCACCACCACCGTCACCACAACAACACCAAAACATCCTCCCTTTCTCGTGGTGGTGATAAATCTAAAGGGTAAGGGAAGGGAAAGGAGAGAGGGAAGGAAGGAGGAAGGAAGGAAGGAAGGAAGGAAGAGCAGGGGGGAGAAAAAGGAAAGGAGTGGAGGGGTAAAAGTGTGGATAGACGAATGGGAAAGAGGGAAGGCAAGTGACAGAAACACCGTGGGGGAAGCGAACGTGGATAACAGTGAACACTAGAGAGAGAGAGAGAGAGAGAGAGAGAGAGAGAGACTGCCACGTGTAGACCAGACCACTTCCTTTAGCTTCTCTCCTATAATAGTAACTATAATATTAATAATTATAATAATACCGCTACTACTACTACTACTACTACTACTACTACTACTACTACTACTACTACTAAACTACTACTACTACTACTACTACTACTACTACTACTACTACTACTACTACTACTACTACTACTACTACTAGCAATAATCTGTGCACTGTTTTTTTTTTTTACATACACAAAACAGAAAATACACAAAAAATAAAATAGTTAAACTTTTCATGAATATATAATTCATATAACTGAAATTATTATTATTATTATTATTATTATTATTATTATTATTATTATTATTATTATTATTATTATTACTATTATTATTATTATTATTATTATTATTTATTATTATTATTATTATTATTATTATTATTATTGTTGTTGTTGTTGTTTTTGATGATGTTGGTGATGGTAGTGGTGATGATGGTAGTATTCATCTTAAAAGAACGTTGGTTTAAAGGTTCCTGAGCCCTGACTGGCCAGCCAGCAGCCAATAACGAGAGAGCATTATCCTGCCATGTGTAGAAATGTGTAGAAATAAATAAAGAAAGAGATGAACCAGTACAACTAATAAGTACACAAAAAAATAAGTGAATAATTAAATATATATCAATAAACAAACGAAAAATAAATGGAAGAAAAGTATTGAAGAAGAAAAAGAAGAAGAAGAAGAAGAAGTAAAATTCCTTTACGTGCTTATAATAAAAATTACAACAACAACAACAACAATAACAACAACAACAACAACAACAACAACAACAACAACAACAACAATGATAATAATAACAAAAGCATTTCCTTTCTAATTATGCAAAACAATTCAATAAAATAAACAAAAAATAAAATAAGCAACAAATAAAAATGCCAAATAAAAAAATCATGATCACTTTTTATATAAATGCTCCCTCTTGGTCCCTCTCCCTCTCTCCCTCTCCCTCTCTCCCTCCCTTCTCTTTTCATCAATCTCTCTCTCTCTCTCTCTCTCTCTCTCTCTCTCTCTCTCTCTCTCTCTCTCTCTCTTGTACTTCTTCCTCCTCTCCCTTCCTGCTTCTTCACACTATGAGAATATTCACGAAAAATTACATATTGGCTATGACTTGTGTGTGTGTGTGTGTGGGGGGGTGCCATATATTTGGTCAGTTTTCCTTCAGCCACTGTCTACACTACTGGTAATTGCACAGTATCCATCATTGCTGTTGTAACTCAACAAAAAATGGAGTGCATTTTCTTCCCTCTAGCTTTTTTTTTTTTTTTTTTTTTCTTTTTCGTAGGTATGAGTGTGTTCCTGCGTTGAACAAGTCCATGTATTTTAATTAAGTAGACCTTTGTGTGTCGCTCAAGTACCGAACGGCCTGGAAACACTGAGCCAAAGGGACGCCGCTCAGTCTGCAGCCAGTGTAGCGGCGTATCTTGTGTGGTGCGCGTGTGTATCGCATTGTGTTCCTCCTCAAAGACTTAGTGGTGGTCAAGATAACCAGGATTGGCCAAGCCCTCCCCGAAGTGTGCTACCAGTAGTGTACCAGGTGTGTTGAGTAGCCGCCACGTGTACAGCCACACGTGTGTTGTGTACAGAAAGATCTTCTGCGTGTTTTGCAAGTTCCATCATGCCGCTGGCCTGGGAAACTGCACCGCCACGATCTCAAACTGAACGCCATTCTGTTGTGAAAGTCTGAGACGCCTCCGTCCCCCTCTCCCACTCCTCTCCCCACCACTCACCAACCACTCCTTCCAGTCCCCCTTCCGCCAGCACCTTCTGCTCCTTCTGCCCTTCTGCGAAGGGGCTGCTAGCCACTACCTGCCAGCACTCCTTCCTGCCCTTACCCGCCTCCCACTTTTTCCTGCCCCTTCCTACAACCCACTCTTTCCTAACCCCAACATCGTCAACAACAACAATAACAACAACAATAACAGTCACCACCACCACCACCACCACCACCAACAACAACAACAACAGCAACAACAATAATACAGTAACCAGTGGATTTATTTATTTATTTATTTGTTTATTTATTTATTTATTTGTTTTATTTTTTTCTTTTATTATTTTTTTTTATTTTTTTTATTTATTTATTTTTTTTTCTTTTACGTAATGAAGGGAGACGAGCATGAAGCTTTTAGCGAGGCACACAACAGCAGCAAGACAAAGACGAACAATCAAGAGACACACACTGCTTGCTGATATTCGCTTTCTTCAACTTCTCCCCTTTTATCGGAAATGAAACAATCACCGTCTCTTTTAGTCTGGGTCGTGCACAGGGGGAAGGACCGCGAACCACACACACACTTGGTAATAAGGAGACATTATTTACGTAAAGCCCTTCTTGTCAAGCCTAGTAAGAGCCAATGACGCAAACAAAACACTACCAATAATTTTTGTTTACTATTATTCAGTAGGACACACAGCTTCCTGTAATGCGTGTGAACTGTCTTAGCTTAACCACTCTTCATAAGGAAAGTTTAATCTTGAAATGGAAGCCTTTTCCTGTGATAGATCCAACAGGCAGTGAAGTATTCCGAATTACTCTGCGAACAATACCTCAAATAATTCATCTGATTCAGTGACCACAATTAACAACTAACCTCATAAAAAAAAAAAAAAAAAAAATGACGTGAAACTCCGGCCTGCAATATCTTAATCATGCAGCTTAAGGTTCAAATCCTGGAACAAAGGACAACACAGGGTCAGACAAGGCTTGGGTAGAAAATTAGCAGCAGACCATTTAAAAATACCTCAGTCATCCCTTGACTCAGTTGACGCCCAGCGGCAGAGGCCCATTGTCTCTGAAGCCACGGAGTTCACAGGGTTCACAAGGAGGGCGAGGCTGCGAGACCTGAGCGGGCGTGCGTGTGGCGATTCGGAAGCCTGGGAAGAAATAAAAGGGGGAAAGAAAAAGTATGTCATTGATAAGATTGAGTCTAAAAAAAAAAAAAAAATAAATAAATAAGAAATAATACTGTAAATATGTAGAAAAGGATACAGTCAAAACACGAGAGGCGTGAAAGGAGAATAAAATGGTTGAGAGTGACAAAACAGAAATGTGAGGAGGAAGAAGAGGAATGAGTGTTAAGAAATGATGATAAAAGTGGAATGTAGAGCCGAGATACGAAGAGGCTAAAGCAAGGAGAGCATGAAGGCTGAGGAGATGATGAGGAGTGAGGGACAGTGAGTAACAAGGAAGCCGATGAAGGAACGTGACCCGGACACCAAATTAATAATGTTTGTCAAGTAGAAGGAAACAGAGAAAGAAGATGTGGCAACGTGCACGACCTGAAGCATTCGTATCTTTAGTATCTTTAGTACCTTTCCTTCCTCATCCCGTGCCTGCCTGCTCTCCTCCACTAATCCACACTGCGTCACCCTCCACCCTGCACTGCTTATTTCCTCATGTCCCACGCTCACTCTCCACTGCACACTACATCCACTGACTCGTCCACCAACCCTTCTCCTCATCCCATAGTCCATCCTGCGGCCTTGACTCACTGGCTGCTTGTTTCCTGTCCATCACTATCCCCTTCACTTCGTGCTTTGCGTTGTTCAACCTTCATTTTCTCCTGGGAGCTGTCCTCTCTCACCCCTTCCTTTGCCTTGCCTTCTTTAGAGTGGTGTCTTGTGTTTTACCATGAAACTGCTTTCGTGCTTTTTTTTTCGATCATATTTCATCGTATCTTTAGTATTTTTGTTTCCCCGTAGTTTTGCCGCGTGGCGCCGTTTTATCCCGTTGTTGTGGCGTTTAGAATGAAGCAATTAATATCACTTCTTGTCTAACGCCCCCTGCTGCCCATCAGTAAGAGGAATGGCAGGTGTGAGACTTCCTGCACCGTCCACACTGTCACGAGTTTCACAGAGTTTCACAGAGTTGATCTGTAACGCCTTGTCATGTCATAAGGACTGTTTTCAAAAGACAAAGAAATTACTTTTCTATCTGAAGAGTATTTTTTCGAATAATGAAACAAAATATTTGTTGAACCTCCCCTAAAAACTTGAAAACCCTCACAACTTGTACTAGAGGCTGCTACAGGCGGTCGAGGAGAGACACCAAGACGCTTGCAAATATCCATATCCCAGTGAAGCCGCGTGGTGTGTTCCTCTGTGTCTGCGACAGTTATGCACTTGTTGTCTCCTTGCATTAGTGAAAGGAATGTTCTCATACGCAAGTGCACCTCTCGTGTGTGTGTGTGTGTGTGTGTGTGTGTGTGTGTGAGTGTGTGACCGCTAGACTTCGTGTACAGGGAAACCACTTCTCCACTCATCATCTCCCAATGTATCGTGGTCACTTTACACTCATTCTTCTATTCTCTGCTTGTGTACTTTGTTTTATTCAATCCTTGTGTTTTGGTGTATTTTCTCTTCTCTTGTCAGTGTTTACTTAGGTTTAACAGGAAGGTGTGTGTGTGTGTGTGTGTGTGTGTGTGTGTGTGTGTGTGTGTGTGTGTGTGTGTGTGTGTGTGTGTGTGTGTGTGTGTGTGTGTGTGTGTGCTGGGTTTGACTTTACGAATTTACGAAACTGTTTAAGGCTCATAAATCTCATAATAAAAGTGTCTGTGATTAATATTCACCTCAGTGAAGCTCCCTACATTCATCTGTTTAAAGACCCCTTGATAAAACTGCTCTATAACTTCATGAAAATACGCGATTATGTGCTGAAAGATGATTGAGTAAATGAAGACAAAGCTAGTATAGTTACCCCGAGTAAAGCTGCGAATCGTTTTCTGTGGTGAGCGGTCGGGGACGAAAGAGAGTGAAAACGGGCGTTTCTCTCCTCTAGACCAGGGGTGTCAAACACGCGGCCCGCTGGCCGCATGCGGCCCGCCACACTACTATGTGCGGCCCGCGGCACGTCTCATATTTCAGTCTTACAGTTGGTCTTTTTACAGGAATGATTAAGCCAGCCAGCCCTTTGCATTTTAAAGTCATTATATAAAGATATAAAGATACTATTATATTTTTTGGGCGGTGATGTTCCTCTGTGGTATAGTAACTCCCAACCTCGTCAAGTGTGTGTGTGTGTGTCTGTGTGTGTGTGTGTCCGGCTCGCCGCCACCCGCCAACATTCTCTCTCTCTCTCTCTCTCTCTCTCTCTCTCTCTCTCTCTCTCTCTCTCTCTCTCTCTCTGTGTGTGTGTGTGTGTGTGTGTGTGTTATTGTTAAAAATATTTTTCTTAATTAAAGTAAGTGATTGCAAACACAATGTCACCAGCAGGAACTTTACCATCTGCTTCAAGTTTTCTATCGTGTTTTGTAGTGAATGAATTATTCTCATATATTTTTACGTAGATCATGTGACCATTTCGTCTCGTCGACTGCGTTCCAAAGCCAGTGACTATAGGTGACGAGAATACACGTAGTCGTACGGGCCCTGCTCCGTAATATACATGTATTAGACGTGACCATAACTCGTCATTCCTCCGTCTCACCGAGAATCGGCCTTTGACTTCAGTCCTGCTTTGTCCTTCGAGAGCGTCACAGCGTCAGATTTTGGTGTGACTCTTACTGCATATCATCTCATCATGATTTCCAAGAAGCGAACAGTTACTGAAGAACATCGTGTGATGCAGGAAAAGTGGAAAATATCTTACTTTTTTGCTGAAATGAATGGAAAACCAACTTGTTTGATTTGCAACCAAATTATAGCGGTGTCAAAAGAATATAACATTCGGCGACATTACACAAGCACTCATGCTTCAAAGTATGATGTGTATAGTGGAAAACTTTGTGAAGAAAAAGTAAAGACGCTAGAACAGTCTCTCAAAAGGCAGCAGTCAGTGTATCAGCGTGTTCATGAAGCCAGTGACACTGCAGTACGGGCAAGTTATAGGATTGCACGGGAAATAGCTGTGTCATCGAAACCATTTTCAGAAGGGGACTTTATAAAGAAATGCATGATGATGGCCGCAGAAGATATTTGCCCTGAAAAACGTAGATCATTTGCAAACATAAGCCTTTCAAGAAATACAGTTGCAGAAAGAGTAAATGAACTGTCAGAAAATCTTAATAGTCAGCTCAAAGAAAAAGTTGCTAAATTTGTAGCATTTTCTGTAGCAATCGATGAAAGTACAGACATTACTGACATAGCTCAACTAGCAGTGTTCATACGTGGTGTTGATGAAAATATGCAGGTAACTGAAGAATTTGTGGAATTAGTACCAATGAAAGGAACAACAACAGGGGATGATATATTTGTGAGTTTGACTGGTGCACTTGATAGGATAGGTGTTGACTGGAAGAAAACTGTGAGTCTGACAACAGATGGAGCATCTCAAATGGTTGGTAGAAAGGCTGGCGTGACAGCAAAGTTAAAGGAAAAACTACTCACCCTGAATTCAGACCATCAAATTCACAGTGTTCATTGCATAATTCACAGGGAAGTGCTTTGCAGTAAAATATTAAAGATGGATCACGTTATGGATGTTGTTGTCAAGGCAGTAAACTTTATACGAGCGCGAGGTCTGAACCACAGACAGTTCAACTGCCTATTGGAGGAAACTCACTCTCACGGTCTGCCTTATCACACTGATGTTCGTTGGTTAAGCCGGGGAATTGTGCTGAAGCGCTATTATGAATTAAGAAGTGAAATACAGAGTTTCTTGCATAACAAAGGAAGAAATGTCCAGGAACTGAAAGACTATGATTGGCTTCAAGATTTAGCTTTCATGGTAGATATGACAGAACACTTGAATTTGCTCAATACAAGACTGCAAGGTCGCAATAAATTGGTGACAGACATGCATGAGTCCATTCGTGCTTTTGAGGTGAAGCTCAAACTTTTTGAACGTCAACTAGCAGCGAATAATGCTGCACACTTTCCTACACCGAAATCATTGCAAAGCATACCTGAGTTTCGTGGAATTATCAGCAGAGAAAAGTACTGCAACATGATTTCCAAGTTACTGAACGAATTTGGAGAAAGATTTGCAGACTTAAAGAACCTTGAGAGTGATTTCTCGATCTTTCGAAATCCTTTCGCTGCAAATCCTGATGAGACACCAGAGGATATTCAGTTAGAACTAATTGATCTTCAGTGCGATTCTGCGTTGAAGGAAAAGTTCTCAAGTGTTGATATTGGTACATTCTATCAATATGTTGGGCCAAGATATCCTCGAATCAAATGTTTGGCATCAAAGATTATGTCAATGTTCGGCAGTACCTATGTCTGTGAGCAACTCTTCTCACTGATGAACTTGAACAAGTCTGGACTCAGGTCTCGGCTCACTAATGAACACCTCAACTCAACACTGAAAGTAGCCATTGCTCAGTCTCTGGCGCCAAACATAGACGAACTTGTACAGACCAAGAGGTGCCAAGTTTCTGGGAGCAGCACGACCAGGAATTAAGGTAAATGATGCTTCCTTTTCTTTACTGGTTTATCTTTTGGTTACGTGTGTGCAAACGCGAGTGAAGGTAGAATATATTATTATTATTATTATTATTATTATTATTATTATTATTATTATTATAATATTACCTATTATTATTATTATTATTATTATTATTATTATTATTATTATTATATAATTACCTATTATTATTATTATTATTATTATTGTTATTATTATTATTATTATTATTATTATTATTATTATTATTATTATTATTATTATTATTATTATTATTATTATTAATATTATTATGGTCATACGTGATTATCTGGCCCGCACATTGAATGTGAAGGTGAAATCTGGCCCCTTGGGATAAATGAGTTTGACACCCCTGCTCTAGACGGACGAGCAGTCACCGGCAACTCAGTTATTCCATGTGTACAGGGAAGTTTTGGGCCTCACTAACTACATGAAAAGAACAAGAATATTCAAGTATCTATGTTCTCTCTCTCTCTCTCTCTCTCTCTCTCTCTCTCTCTCTCTCTCTCTCTCTCTCTCTCTCTCTCTCTCTCTCTCTCTCTCTCTCTCTCTCTCTCTCCACTATCCCATCATCTTTCTCTCTTTTTCATTTTTTTTTTTGTCCGTTTTCTTTATACGAGCAGTCATTGGGTGTTGTTTTTCACACTGGTGTCATGCTGCTTAATTTTGCGGTTATTGTCACACCTTATTAACTTAGTCATCGCTCGTGTCACCTCCATTTTCTTTATTCCTTCTATCTCATTATCACGCTCTTGTTTCATTCTTTTCCTTCTTTCCTTTCCATCTCTCTCCTTTTTTCCTCCTTGTCACTCTCGGTCTCAGCTTTCTCCCATCTCTCTCTCTCTCTCTCTCTCTCTCTCTCTCTCTCTCTCTCTCTCTCTCTCTCTCTCTCTCTCTCTCTCTCTCTCTCTCTCTCTCTCTGTTATCTACCTTACAATTCTCACCTCTTTCCCTTCACTATTGCCTCTCCTCCCATTCTTCTCTCCTTGCCCTCTTCCTGCACCTCTCAGTTCTCTTTCGCCTCCATATTCGTGGTGGGCAGCCCGGCGCTAACAGCCACAGACAGGCTACCATCCATGTCCCTTCTCTAGCATCATGAGCTGTGGCGGCGGCTCCAGCAGTCTTCCCAAGCACTCCTCACGCTGGCGGGAACTACTGGCCGGAATGGTGAGGGCCCCGCAGCGCCACAGGTGTATTAAGACTCGGGAGTGCGAGCTTTCTTGTACCCTGATGTGTTGGGTTGCAGCGTTTGTAGGTACACGTTCCTCTGTTTTGTTTTATGAGCTATCATGACTGTTGTTACTGTTACTGTGACTGAAGCCAAGCAAGGGACGAGAGTTAGGAAGCTTGGAGAGGCTGGAGTGTCAAGAACTGTGGTGTTTTCACTTGGGTTTTCTTTTCTTTCCATCTGGCTGTGACAGCTTCCGTTGGAGACTTGTGCCTTCTCCCCACACAAGTGGCACCAAGCAAGGGACAAGGAAAAGAAGGGAAAAGATATGTAATGGGAAGAAGAAAATATTTATATGGTAAATGCTACTACGGTCAATGATTTTTCTTTTAAATGATTGCAAACTTTTATTACTTGGCAGTGAACGCTAAAATATCAAAATTTGTGTAGTAACAGTTTAAGTTTAATAGCAATATACAAGGAAATGTAGTTAACATGCACCAACGGTAGACTGACGTTACCTGTGTGTCAAAGGTGAAGAAATCTCTGGATCTGAGATAACCTGACAGCGAGTGAAGGGTGAGGGACCATTAATCTGGCAGTGTACAGGGACGCCGCCTCAGCGACGCCTCAGAGCCAACACGCAATGGAAGAGCAACATTTCCTGCAATGAAACGTTTGTGTTCTTGCACCTTTTTCACGCAAACACTTGTACCAGTGACACTGTCGCCGCTCCAGTCATCACACCATCACAGCCACAACAGTTACAAGTTCACCTGTCCATATGCACCACATTTATTGCCACAACTAATGCCATGTTCACTACCACACACACTACCACTGCTAAAACCACCTGCAGCACCACCTCTACCACCACCACCACCACCAACAAGCACATCTGATACCGGATTTCAAAGCAGACATACCTCCACATAAAGGTGATTTTAAATACTACAAGACAACTACCACGCTACTGTTGAAGAATCCGTTTTTCGTGATGGCGTCAGTCAGAGATGGTAGTGGGCATCCTGAGTCAGACAGAATTCGGTTGGCATTTCTACTTTTACGTTTGTTTCAAGGACAGGACATTACCTGCGCCCCTCGCGTGTGACTGACGGTCCCCCCACTGGTCAAATACAAGGCCACAGAAAAGAAAACGGTGAGGTGTCCTGTTGTGTGGAGTTATTTACTAGTCAGCTGCATCCAAAAATGTGGCAATACTGAGTCTTCCCTTTGTCTGAAAACTTTCTTACTTTTCCGCATTCAAAGTTCATCCATTCCTTCACTGAAAAGCATTCCCCCCTCCCCGCTCTCTCTCTCTCTCTCTCTCTCTCTCTCTCTCTCTCTCTCTCTCTCTCTCTCTCTCTCTCTCTCTCTCTCTCTCTCTCTCTCTCTCTCTCTCTCTCTCTCCCCCCTCTCACTTTCAGTGTCCCTGTGTGTATGTGTCTTTAATGGCGTTGAGGGCGTGCGTTGTGGCTGCTCTCTCTCCTCACTCTGGCCAAAACTAGACCAAACCTCACAAAACTGGCATAAAGGATAAAGTGAAAATAAAATGACAATAAACAAGACATAAACACAAGGCAAACAACAGCAAGTAACGAAATGACAACACGGCGGTTTGATCTTGATCTTGATGCTACAGGTGGTTCGGGAATACTCCAGAACCAGGCCTTTATAACTTCAGCTCCTGTAGGAAAACGGAAAATAATGGCAGACAGAAAAACAAACATAATGTTTCACACCACTAATTCCTACAACATCTAGCGCGACACGTTTTGTCTTTCACAGCCTCAATCATCCTGTCATTCGTCTCCTCACACCGTCCCAGCAGCAACGCCATCCACTCCCTTCCTGTCTTCTCCACTCTGACGTTCCCCAGTTCCCTCAGCACCACTTGCGTCATCTCATCGTTGTGTCTGGCATACTTCACACACTCCAGCACTACATGCCCCACCGCCTCATCCTCTCCCATGTCACAAATCTGGCACACTTTGCTTCAACACTCACACCATCTGTAAAATTATTTGGGAAACACTATCCATTTATTTTTATTCATTTTGTTTAAAGAATGTCAATGTTTGACTCAAGTTTAGGTACACAGCAGCAGCAGAGGTAATGTGCAATAGGCGTCTGATATATATATATATATATATATATATATATATATATATATATATATATATATATATATATATATATATATATATATATATATATATATATATATATATATATATATATTGTGGTGTAGTACTGAACTTAGTGAGGAATGGTGACATGGGCTTCCATGTTTTATATATGCAAATGCATGTTTTGACTATATTTAAACATAAGTGCATATTTATCACTTTTTTTCCTTAACACTTCATATTTTTTTAGTTTTTGTGTGTTTATGATGAATATTGTATATGTAATATTATCTTAATCATAATTTCTTGTAAATCTCATAATGAACAATTTAAAACAGATTGTGAGCAGGATTATGGCGCACACTTGGTAAGTGGCAGCCCTACACTCAGTTAATACGGTGTAATGAGGTGTATTGGTGCTTTATACACCAAAAACTTGTCTGGCTGTTTTCTTTCCATATTGCACAAATAGCACAGTCCCACTCTGAGCTGATGTAAGGAATGCACCGGTGGGTTTGTCTTGTTAAGTAAAGGATTAGGTTAGTGCGTAGTGTTTGCCTCTTTAGTGCTTCATAGAAAAGTGCCACTCAGCCACAACTCTTTTGTAAGTCTTTGTAGTACACCACTGCACAAAACTTATGTCATTTCCTTGTAGATCTTGTTTGTATTTTATTCCAGCATGCTCAAGCCCACGGGTGATTTCTTTCATTGATATGCAGGCCTCACGTACACTTCATTCTTTGTCAGTGTCGTGCTGTATTCGCGGTGATCAGTGAACTGCTGGCTGATGCAGATCTAGTCTTCTCTTGGGGACTTATTGTCTGCATGTTGACAGGCTGGATCAGCAGAGGAGCCGACACCACACAGCTCGGCGCTCTTCCCCTGTGCCTGAGCAACACTGCGCTGACACGTCTGTCCGATGCAGAGAGGAGACAGCAAGCGGGAGGCGAGGCTTGGCGCAGTTTTGACATGTTAGGCAGTTAGTGTTCTTAACTAGAGTAAATACACTTGAGAAAAGTAATATACGTGGGGAAAAGGTTTTCAGTTCAAGTTTCCCATGAGATGAAAGTAAAAGGCATGTAGAAAGGTTTGTGTTAGCAATTGTAGCTGCAGTTATGGTAGAAAGTTTGTGGGAAAGGGAAATTGTTACATGTTAAGTGTCTTGTTGGGGCAATGGAAGTAAGTGGAAGGAAGGAGAGGCTTTGCTAAGTTTAGCCTTGTCTGAGTATTACTGTACTTGATTAGGATAAAGAGTTGTGAAAAAAAATTTTTCTACACATATTTCAATAGTTCTGGAAATAATACCTTCACATATAGCATACGAGTATAACATGGATGGTGTATTTCACTTGTTAATTTTGAGGGTAATTGCTATAGTGTGCGTCCTTTACTTTTCGTTTTCTCTCACGGTTAAGGCTTCCTGTCGTTATCTCTCATGGCAGACTATGATATCTCGCCTCGGGTCGGTTCACCTAACAAACTTTACACATTTTCATTCTTATCTCAGTTATATTTGTGTACTTTGTAATTCCTAAACTGGTGTATACCTTTAAAGGACACTACTACTACTGTGTCATGTGTATAATCACGTTGAAGAAAATAGCCTATCATGTTTACGAATTCAATTTTTTATCCTCTCAAAGTCCACCAGACTGATACACTTAAATGTGAAAGGAGTGGTTGTAACCCCCCTTAGAGGGCTTGGATACCATCTACCATAGTTCCACAACAGAAGGGCACCAAGCAATCCTTTGCGTGAGGCCCCAGGATGCCAGAAAGGGCCTGGTTAACCGAGGAAAGAATACTGGATGACTTGTGATGTCAGAGTAAAAAATCAATAAGGGAGAGGAAAGGAAAGCTCCGAGTGAGGTTAGTCAGTCAATGCAGTAAAAATATAAGAAAGGAACAGCTGATAAGCAATAGGTCTTCTGATCCTGCCAGTGGAGGGAAGTGGAGAGGGAGAGAGAAGATCCTTGCAGATTCCACATACTCAGT